>NW_026060305.1:0-158425 GCF_024139225.1 Suncus etruscus | reverse complement strand
TCTTGTCTCTATGGTCGTATTTCGAGGGTCTGTATTCAGAAATGTCAATTCTAGACCATGACTGTCACTTCATGAACATGTTTTTCCCAACCTGTGTGACCATGAGTGATGATTTTGACATCACATTTGCGACACTTGGTGCAAAACGGTTGACAACAAATTTCTTGTCTCTAAGGTCGTATTTTCAGGTTCCGAACTCAGAAATGTCAATTCCAGGCCGTGACTGTCACTTCATGATTCATGATGCTGAATTCAGAATGGACATAGTTGTCCGAACCTGTGGGACCACGAGACAGTTTTTTTACAACACATATGCCTGTTTTGGGAAAAATGTAGACAAACAATTTCTTGTCTCGGAGGTAAGATTTCCAGGTTCTGAATTCTGAAATGTGCTCTAGATCTATGACATCACAATTCATGATGCTGAATTCAGAATGAACATGTTTTTCCCAACTTGTGTGACCATGAGTGATGATTTTGACGTCACATTTGCGACATATGGTCAAAACGGTTGAAAACATATTTCTTGTGTTCTAAGGTCATATTTCCATGTTTTGAATGCAGAAATGTCAATTCTAGGCCGAGACTGTCACTTTATGACTCATGATGCTTAATTCAGAATGGACATGTTTTTCCGAACCTATGTGACCACGAGATATGTTTTTGACAACCCTTTACATGTTTGCGCAAAAATGTAGACAACCAATTTCTTGCCTCGGAGCTAATAATTTCAGATTCTGAATTCTGAAATGTGCATTCTAGGACTATAACATCAGAATTCATGACGCTGAATTCAGAAAGAACATGTTTTTCCCAACCTGTGTGACCATGAGTAATGATTTTGACATCACATTTGCGACACTTGGTGCAAAACGGTTCACAACAAATTTCTTTTTTCTAATGTCATATTTCGAGGGACCGAACTCAGAAATGTCAATTCTAGGCCGTGACTGTCACTTTATGATTCATGATGCTGCATTCCGAATGGACATTTTTTTCCGAACGTGTGTGACCACAAGACATGGTTTTGACAATCAGTTGCCTGTTTTGGGCAAAAATGTAGACAACCAATTTCTTGCCTCGGAGGTAATAATTTCAGGTTCTGAATTCTGAAAAGTGCATTCTAGGACAATGACATCACAATTCTTGATGCTGAATTTAAAATGAACATGTTTTTCCCACCTGTGTGACCATGAGACATGATTTGGACATCACATTTGCGAAACTGGGTGCAAAACGGTTGACAACAAATTTCATATCTCTAAGGTCGTATTTACAGGGCCCGAGCTCAGAAATGTCAATTCTAGGCTGTGCCTGTCACTTTATGACTCATGATGCTGAAATCAGAATGAACATGTTTTTCCTAACTTCTGAGACCACGAGACAATTTTTTGACAACTCATTTGCCTGTTTTGGGCAAAAATGTAGACAACCCATTTCTTGCCTCGGAGGTAATAATTCTAGGTTCTGAATTCTGAAATGTGCATTCTAGGACAATGACATCACAATTCTTGATGCTGAATTCAAAATGAACATGTTTTTCCCACCTGTGTGACCATGAGACATGATTTGGACATCACATTTGCGACAACTGGGTGAAAATGATTGACAACAAATTTCTTGTCTCTAAGGGCATATTTCCATGGAACGAACTCAGAAATGTCAATTCTAGGCTATGACTGTCACTTCATTATCCATGATGCTGAATTCTGCATGCACATGTTTTTCCGAACCTGTGTGACCAAGACACATGGTTTTGACAACTCATTTGCCTGTTTTGGACAAAAATGTAGACAAATATTTCATGCCTCGGAGGTAATAATTCCAGGTTCTGAATTCTGAAATGTGCATTCTAGGACTATGACATCAGAAATCATGACGCTGTATTCAAAATGAACATGTTTTTCCCAACCTGTGTGACCATGAGTGATGATTTTGACATCACATTTGCGACATTTGGACAAAACTGTTGACTACAAATTTCTTGTCACTAAGGTCGTATTTCCAGGGTCCGAACTCAGAAATGTCAATTCTAGGACGTGACTTTCACTTCATTATCCATGATGCTGAATTCAGAATGAACATGTTTTTCCTAACCTCTGTGACGACGAGACAATTTTTGAAAACTCATTTGCCTGTATTGGGCAGAAATGTAGACAACCAATTTCTTACCTTGGAGTTAATAATTCCATGTTCTGAATTCTGAAATATGTATCCTGGAACAATGATATCAGAATTCATGACGCTGAATTAAGAATGAACAAGTTTTTCCCAATCTGTGAGACCATGAGTGATGATTTTGACATCACATTTGCGACACTTGGTGCAAAACAGTTGACAACAGATTTCTTGTCTCTAAGGTCGTATTTCCAAGGTCCGAACTCAGAAATGTCAATTCTAAGCCGCGACTGTCACTTCATGATTCATGATGCTGAATTCAGTAGGGACATGGTTGTCCGAACCTGTATGCCCATGTAACAGTTTTTTTTACAGCTCATTTGCATGTTTTGGGCAAAAATGTAGACAAATATTTCAGGCCTCGGAAGTAATAATTCAAGGTTCTGAATTCTGAAATGTGCATTCTAGGACTATGACATCAGAATTCATGACAATGTTTTAAGCATTAACATGTTTTTCCCAACCGGTGTGACCATGAGTGATGATTTTGACGTCACATTTGCGACATATGGTCAAAACGGTTGACAACATATTTCTTGTGTTCTAAGGTCGTATTTGCACGTTTTGAACTCAGAAATGCCAATTCTAGGCCTGGACTATCACTTTCTGACTCATGATGCTGAATTCAGAATGAACATGTTTTTCCTAACCTCTGTGACCACGAGACAGTTTTTTTACAACTCATTTTCCTGTTTTGGGCAAAAATGTAGACAACCAATTTCTTGCCTCGGAGGTAATAATTCCAGGTTCGGAATTCTGAAATGTGCATTCTAGGACAATGACATCACAATTCATGAAGCTGAATTCAAAATGAACATGTTTTTCCCACCTGTGTGACCATGATACATGATTTGGACATCACATTTTGACACTGGGTGCAAAACGGTTGACAACACACTTCTTGTCTCTAAGGTCGAATTTCTAGGGTCCGAACTCAGAAATGTCAATTCTAGGCCGTGATTGTCAATTCATGATTCATGATGCTGAATTCAGAATGTAAATGTTTTTCCGAACCTGTGTGACCACAAGACATATTTTTGACAACTCCTTTGCCTATTTTGGGCAAAAATGTAGACAACCAATTTCTTGCCTTGGAGGTAATAATTCCAGATTCTGAATTCTGAACTGTGCATTCTCGGACTAAGACATCACAATTCATTACGCTGAATTCAAAATAAACATGTTTTTCCCGCCTGTGTGACCATGAGACATGACTTGGACATCACATTTGCGACACTGGGTGCCAAACGGTTGACAACAAATTTCTTGTTTCTAAGGTCATATTTCCAGGGTCCGAACTCAGAAATGTCAATTCTAGGCCGTGACTGTCACTTCATGATTCATGATGCTGAAATTAGAAGGGACATGATTGTCCGAACCTGTGTGCCCATGAGACAGTTTTTTTACAACTTATTTGCCTAGTTTGGGCAAAAATGTATACAAACATTTTCTTTTCTCGGAGGTAATAATTCCAGATTCTGAATTCTGAAATGTGCATTCTAGGTCTATGACATCACAATTCATGAAGCTGAATTTAGAATGAACATGTTTTTCCCAACCTTTGACCATGAGTGATGATTTTGACATCACATTTGCGACATTTGGACAAAAATATTGACAACAAATTTATTGTCTCTAAGGTCGTATTTCCAGGGTCCGAACTCAGAAAAGTCAATTCTAAGCCGTGACTGTCACTTCATGATTCATAATGCTGAATTCCGAATGGACATGTTTTTTTGAACCTGTGTGACCAAGACACATGGTTTTGACAACTCAATTGCCTGATTTGGGCAAAAATGTAGACAACCAATTTCTTGTCTCGGAGGTAATAATTCCAGGTTCTGAATTCTGACATGTGCAATCTAGGACTATGACATCAGAATTCATGAATCTGTATTCAGAATGAACATGTTTTTCCAACCTGTGTGACCATGAGAGATGACTTAGATATCACATTTGCGACATTTTGTCAAAACTGTTGACAACAAATATCTTGTCTCTAAGGTCGTATTTCCAGGGTCCAAACTCAGAAATGTCAATTCTAGGCTGTGACGGTCACTTCTTGATTCATGATGCTTAATTCAGAATGGACATGTTTTTCCGAACCTGGATGAAAATGAGACATGTTTTTGACAACTCATTTTCCTGTTTTGGGCAAAAATGTAGACAACCAATTTCTTGCCTCAGAGGTAATAATTCCAGGCTCTTAATTCTGAAATGTGCATTCTAGGACTATAATATCACAATTCATGACGCTGAATTCAGAATGAACATGTTTTTCCCAACCTCTGTTTGTCCATCAGTGTTGATCTTGACATCACAATTGTGACATTTGGAAAAAAATGTTGACAACAAATTTCTTGTCTCTAAGGTTGTATTTCCAGGGTCCAAACTCAGAAATGTCAATTCTAGGCCGTGACTGTCACTTCATGATTCATGATGCTGAATTCAGAATGGACATGTTTTTCTAAACCTGTGTGACCACGAGACATGTTTTTGACATCTCATTGTCCTTTTTTGGGCAAAAATGTAAACAACTAATTTCTTGTCTCGGAGGTAATAATTCCAGGTCCTGAATTCTAAAATGTGCATTCTAGTACTATGACATCACAATTCATGTCGCTGAAATCAGAATGAACATGTATTTCCGAACCTCTGTGACCATGAGTGATGATTTTGACCTCACATTTGCGACACTGGGTGCAAAACGGTTGACAATAAATTTCTTGTTTCTAAGGTCGTATTTCCAGGGTCCGAACTCAGAAATGTCAATTTTAGGCCGTGACTGTCACTTCATGATTCATGATGCTGAATTCCGTAGGGACATGTTTGTCCGAACCTGTGTGCCCATGAGACAGTTTTTTTTACAACTTATTTGCCTATTTTGGGCAAAAATGTATACAAACATTTTCTTTTCTCGGAGGTAATATTTCCATGCTCTGAATTCTGAAATGTGCATTCTAGGTCTATGACATCACAATTCATAAAGCTGAATTTAGAATGAACATGTTTTTCCCCACCTTTGATCATGAGTGATGATTTTGACATCACATTTGCGACATTTGGACAAAAATGTTGACAACAAATTTATTGTCTCTAAGGTCGTATTTCCAGGGTCCGAACTCAGAAAAGTCAATTTTAAGCCGTGACTGTCACTTCATGATTCATGATGCTGATTTCCGAATGGACATGTTTTTTTGAACCTGTGTGACCAAGACACATGGTTTTGACTACTCAATTGCCTGTTTTGGGCAAAAATGTAGACAACCAATTTCTTGTCTCGGAGGTAATAATTCCAGGTTGTGAATTCTGAAATGTGCAATCTAGGACTATGACATCAGAATTCATGAATCTGTATTCAGAATGAACATGTTTTTCCAACCTGTGTGACCATGAGAGATGATTTAGATATCACATTTGCGACATTTTGTCAAAACTGTTGACAACAAATTTCTTGTCTCAAAGGTCGTATTTCCAGGGTCCGAAGTCAGAAATGCAAATTCTAGGCCTTGACTGTCACTTCATGATTCATGATGCTGAATTCAGACTGAATGTATTTTTCCGAACCTGAGTGACCAAGAGACAATTTTTTGACAACTCATTTGCTTGTTTTGGGCAAAAATGTAGACAAACAATTTCTTGCCTCGGAGGTAATAATTCCAGGTTCTGAATTCGGAAATGTGCATTCTAGGTCTATTACATCACAATTCATGATGCTGAATTCAGAATGAACATGTTTTTCCAACCTGTGTGAACATGAGAGATGATTTAGATATCACATTTGCGACATTTTGTCAAAACTGTTGACAACAAATTTCTTGTCTTTAAGGTCGTATTTCCAGGGTCCGAACTCAGAAATGTCAATTCTAGGACTTGACAGTCACTTCATGATTCATGATGCTGACTTAAAAATGGACATGTTTTTCCGAACTTGTGTGACCAGGAGACATGTTTTGGACAACTCATTTGCCTGTTTTGGGCAAAAATGTAGACAACCAATTTTTTGCCTCGGAGGTAATAATTCCAGGTTCTGAATTCGGAAATGTGCATTCTAGGTCTATGACATCACAATTCATGACGCTGAATTCAGAATGAACATGTTTTTCCCAACACTTGTGAACATGCGAAATGATTTTTACATCACATTTGTGACATTTGGTCAAAACTATTGACAACAAATTTCTTGTCTCTAAGGTCGTATTTCCAGGGTCCGAACTCAAAAATGTCAATTCTAGGCGGTGACTGTCACTTCATGTTTCATGATGCTGAATTCAGAATGAATGTATTTTTCCGAATCTGTGTGACCACGAAACATATTTTTGACATCTCTTTTGCCTGTTTTGGGCAAAAATGTAGACAAACAATTTCTTGCCTCGGAGGTAATAATTCCAGGTTCTGAAATCTGAAATGTGCATTCTAGGACTATAACATCACAATTCATGATGCTGAATTCAGAATGAACATGTTTTTCACTACCTGTGTGACCATGAGTGACGATTTTGATGTCACATTTGTGACATTTGGTCAAAAGTGTTGACAACAAGGCCCGGAGAGAAAGCACAGTGGTGTTAGCTTTGCAATCATCCTATCCAGGACCAATGGTGTTTGGTTCAAATCCCTGTGTCCCATATGATCCCCCATGCCTGCCAGTGGGTAGTTCTGAGCAGACAGCCAGGAGTAACCCCTGAGCATCGCCGAGTGTGGCCCAAAAACCAAAAAAAAAAAGAAAAGTGTTGACAACAAATTTCTTGTCTCTTTGGTCATATTTCCAGGGTCCGAACTCAGAAAGGTTTATTATAGGCAGTGACACTCACTTCATAATTTATGATACTGAATTCAAATGGACATGTTTTTCCGAACCTTTGTGACCATGACATGTGTTTGACATCTCCTTTGCCTGTTATGAGCAGAAATGTAGACATCCAATTTCTTGCCTCTGAGGTAATAATTCCAGGTTCTGAATTTGGAAATGTGCATTCTAGGTCTATGACATCACAATTCATGATGCTGAATTCAGAATAAACATGTTTTTCCCAACGTGTGTGACCATGAGTTATGATTTTGATATCACATTTGCGACATTTGGTCAAAACTGTAGACAACAAATTTCTTGTCTCTAAGGTTGTATTTCCGAACGCAGAAATGTCAATTCTAGGCCGTGACACTCACTTCATGATTTATTATACTGAATTCAAATGGACATGTTTTTTCAGAACCTTTGTGACCACGAGACGTGTTTGACATCTCCTTTGCCTGTTATGAGCAAAAATGTAGACAACCAATTTCTTGCATGGTTCTGAATTCGGAAATATGCATTCTAGGTCTATGACATCACAATTCATGATGCTGAATTCAGAATAAACATGTTTATTCCAACGTGTGTGACCATGAGTGATGATTTTGATATCACTTTTACGACATTTGGTCAAAAGTGTTGACAACGAATTTCTTGTTTCTTAGGTCGTATTTCCAGGTTCTGAACTCAGAAATGTCAATTCTAGGCCGAGACAGTCACTTCGTATTTCATGATGCTAAATTCAAAATTGACATGTTTTTCCGAACCTGTGTGACCTTGAGACATGTGTTTGCCATCTCATTTGCCTGTTTTGAGCAAGAATGTAGACAACCAATTTCTTGCCTAGGAGGTAATAATTCCAGTTTCTGAATTAGGAAATGTGCATTCTAGGTCTATGGCATCACAATTCATCATGATGAATTCAGAATAAACATGTTTTTCCCAACCTGTGTGACCATGAGTGATGATTTTGATATCACATTTGCGACATTTGGTCAAAACTGTTGACAACAAATTTCTTGTCTCTAAGGTCGTATTTCCAGTGTC
The DNA here is from genome assembly GCF_024139225.1 of Suncus etruscus. Lineage (NCBI taxonomy): Eukaryota > Metazoa > Chordata > Mammalia > Eulipotyphla > Soricidae > Suncus > Suncus etruscus. The sequence continues at coordinate 150,405 of NW_026060305.1, read as the reverse complement.
TGAACTCAGAAATGTCAATTCTAGGTCGTGACTCTCACTTCAAGATTCATGATGCTGAATTCAAATGGACATGTTTTTCCGAACCTTTGTGACCCCAAGACATGTTTTTGAAATCTCATTTGCCTATTTTGAGAAGAATGTAGACAACCTATTTCTTGCCTCACAGGAAATAATTCTAGGTTCCGAATTCTGAAATGTGCATTCTAGGTCTATGACATCACAATTCATGATGCTGATTCCAGAATGAACATATTTTTTCCACCTGTGTGACCACGAGTGTTGATTTTGATATCATATTTGCGACACTTGGTCAAAACTGTTGACAACAAATTTCTTGTCTCTAAGGTCATATTTCCAGGTTCTGAACTCAGAAATATCAATTCTACGCTGTGATTTTCACTTCATGATACATGATGCTGAATTCAAATGGACATGTTTTTCCGAACCTGTGTGACCATGAGACATGTTTTTGACATCTCATTTGCCTGTTTTGAGCTAAAATGTAGACAATCAATTTCTTGCCTAGGAGGTAATAATTCCAGGTTCTAAATTCTGAAATGTGCATTCTAGGTCTATGACATCACAATTAATGATGCTGAATTCATAATGAACATGTTTATTCCCACCTGTGTGACCATGCGAGATGTTTTTGACATCACATTTGCAATATTTGGTCAAAACCTTTGACAAAAAATTTGTCTCTAAGGTCAGACTTCCAGGTTCTGAACTTAGAAATGTCAATTCTAGGTCGAGACAGTCAATTCGTAATTCATGATGCGGAATTCAAAATGGACATGATTTTCCTAACCTGTGTGACCACGAGACATGTTTCTGACATCTCATTTGCCTGTTTTGAGCAAAAATGTAGACAACCAAATTCTTGCCTCCGAGGTAATAATTCCAGGTTCTGAATTCTTAAATGTGCATTCTAGGTCTATGAAATCACAATTCATGATGCTGAATTTAGAATGAACATGTTTTTCCCCACCTGTGTGACCATGTGAGATGATTTTGACATCACATTTGCGATATTTGGTCAAAACACTTGACAACAAATTTCTTGTCCCTTAGGTCGTATTTCCAGGTTCTGAACTCAGTTATGTCAATTCTAGGCTGTGACTGTCACTTCATGATTCATGATGATGATTTAAAATAGACATGTTTTTCTGAACCTGTGTAACCACGAGATGTTTTTGACATCTCATTTGCCTGTTTTCAGCAAAAATGTAGACAACCAATTTCGTCCCTCAGAGGTAATAATTCCAGGTTCTGAATTCTGAAATGTGCATTCTAGGACTATGACATCACAGCTCATGATGCTGAGTTCAGAATGATCATGTTTTTCCCAACATGTTTGACCATGAAAGATGATTTATTTATCACATTAGCGACACTTGGTCAAAATTGTTGACAACAAATTTCTTGTCCCTTAGGTCGTATTTCCAGGTTCTGAACTCAGAAATGTCAATTTAGGCCATGACTGTCACTTCATGAGTCATGATGCTGAATTCAAATGGACATGTTTATCCGAACCTGTGTGACCAGTAGACATATTTTTGACACCTCATTTGCCTGTTTTGAGCAAAAATGTAGACAACAAATTTCTTGCCTCGGAGGTAATAATTCCAGGTTCTGAATTCTAAAATGTGCATTCTAGGTCTATGACATCACAATTCATGATGCTGAATTCAGAATGAACATGTTTTTCCCAATGTGTTTGACTATGAGTGATGATTTTGATATCACATTTGCGACATTTGGTCAAAAGTGTTGACAACAAATTTCTTGTCTCTAAGGTCTTATTTCCAGGATCTGAACTCAGAAATGTAAATTCTACACTGAGACAGTCATGTCGTAAAACATGATGCTGAATTAAAAATGGAAATGATTTTCTGAACCTGTGTGACCACGAGACATGTGTTTGAAATCTCATTTGCCTGTTTTGAGCATGAATGTAGACAACCAGTTTCTTGCCTCGGAGGTAATAATTCCAAGTTCTGAATTCAGAAATCTGCATTCTAGTTCTGTGAAATCACAATTCATGATGTGGATTCAGAATGAACATATTTTCCACCACCTGTGTGACCATGAGTGTTGATTTTGATATCACATTTGCAACACTTGGTCAAAAATGTTGACAACAAATTTCTTGTCTCTAAGGTCGAATTTCCAGGTTCTGAACTCAGAAATGTCTATTCTAGGCCGAGACAGTTATTTCGTAATTCGTGATGCTGAATTCAAAATGGACATATTTTTCCGAACCTGTGTGACCTTGAGACATGTTTTTGACATCTCATTTGCCTGTTTAAGCAAAAATGTAGACAACCAATTTCTTTTCTCGGAGGTAATAATTCCAGGTTCTGAATTCTGAAATGTGCATTCTAGGACTATGACATCACAGCTCATGATGCTGAACTCAGAATGAACATGTTTTTTTCAACGTATGTGACCATGAGTGATGATTTTGATATCACATTTGCGACATTTGGTCAAAATTGTTGACAACAAATTTCTTGTCTGTAAGGTCGTATTTCCAGGGTCTGAACTCAGAAATGTCAATCTAGGCTGTGACTGTCACTTCATGATTCATGATGCTGAATTCAAATGGACATGATTTTCGAAACCTGTGTGACCATGAGACATGTTTTTGATATCTCATTTGCCTGTTTTCAGCAAAAATGTAGACAACCAATTTCTTCCCTCGGAGGTAATAATTCCAGGTTCTGAATTCTGAAATGTGCATTCAAGGACTATGACATCACATCTCATGATGCTGAATTCAGAATAAACATGTTTTTCCCAACCTGCGTGAGCATGAGAGATGATTTACTTATCACATTTGCGACACTTTGTCAAAATTGTTGACAATAAATTTCTTGTCCCTTAGGTCGTATTTCCAGGTTTTGAAATCAGAAATGTCAATTCTAGGCCATGACTGTCACTTCATAATTCATTATGCTGAATTTAAATGGACGTTTCTTCGAACCTGTGTGACCAGGAGACATGTTTTTGACACCTCATTTGCCTTTTTTGAGAAAAATGGAGACAAACAATTTCTTGCCTCGGAGGTAATAATTCCAGTTTCTGAATTCTGAAATTTGCATTCTAGTTCTGTGACATCACAATTCCTGATGTGGAATTCAGAATGAACATGTTTTTCTGAACCTGTGTGACCACGAGTTATGATTTTGATATCACATTTGCGACACTTTGTCAAAACTGTTCACAACAAATTTCTTGTCTTTAAGGTCGTATGTCCAGGTTCTGAACTTAGAAATGTCAATTCTAGACCGAGAGAGTCACTTCGTAAAGCATGATGCTGAATTAAAAATGGACATAATTTTCCAAACCTGTGTGACCACGAGACATGTGTTTGAAATCTCATTTGCCTGTTTTGAGCAAAAATGTAGACAACAAATTTCTTGCCTCAGAGGAAATAATTCCATGTTCTGAATTCTGAAATTTGCATTCTAGGACTGTGACATCACAGCCATGATGCTGAATTCAGAATGAACATGTTATTTCAACCTGTGTGACCATGAGAGATGATTTACTTATCACAGTTGCGAAACTTGGTCAAAATAGTTGACAATAAATTTCTTGTCCCTTAGGTCATATTTCCAGGTTCTGAACTCAGAAATGTCAATTCTAGGCCGTGATTGTCACATAATGATTCATGATGCTGAATTCAAATGGACATGTTTTTCCGCAACTGTGTGACCAGGAGACATGTTTTTGACACCTCATTTGCCTGTTTTGAACAAAAATTTAGAAAACCAATTTCTTGCCTCGGAGGAAATAATTCCAGGTTCTGAATTCTGAAATGTGCATTCTAGGTCTATGACATCACAATTCATGATGCTGAATTCAGAATGAACATGTTTTTGAAAAGACTTTTGAAAAGTTTTGAAAAGTCTTGCTCGTTTTCATGCTCTGTTGTCCCTCCCTGAAAATGGCCTCTGGGCGAGTGAGTTTTCTGGACCCTCTTTTTGCCTCACTTGCAAGTGTTTCATGCAAGAGGACAGTAGACAGACATATACAGGTCAAACGCACAGTTTCTCACAGTTGGGCCTCACTGAGTTAGTGTATTTTCCTGGATATTCCCGCCTCGTCTCACACACAGGGAGCCGGCTTCTGCAAAGTCTTTCCAGATTTTACGCTCTGTAGTCCCTCCCTGACAATGACCTCTGGGCGAGCGAGTTTTCTAGAGACTCTTTTTGCCCCATTTGCAGGAGTTTCACGCAAGAGGACAGTGGACAGACATATACAGGTCAAACTCACAGTTTTTCACAGTTGGGTCCCAGAACGGTGTAATTTCCTGGATTTTCCCTACCTGGTGTTACACACAGGGACCCGGCTTTTGCAAAGTCTTGCCAGTTTTCATGCTCTGTAGTCCCTCCCTGAAAATGGCCTCTGGGCAAGTGAGTTTTCTGGATTTTCTTTTTGCCTCACTCGCAAGATATTCACGCAAGAGGAAATTATCAGACATATAAAGGACAAACGCACAGTTTTTCACAGTTGAGCCCCACTGGGCACGTGTACTTTCTTGGATATTTCCTGCCTGGTGTCACACATAGGGAGCCGGCTATTGCAAAGTCTTGCGAGTTTTCATGCTTTATACTTTCTCCCTGAAAATGGCCTCTGGGCGATCGAGTTTTCTGGAGCCTCTTTTTGCCCCACTCGCAAGAGTTTCACGCAAGAGGAGAGTAGACAGACATATACAGGTCAAACTCACAGTTTTCACAGTTGGGCACCACTGGGCCGGTGTACTTTCTTGGATTATCCCCGCCTGGTGTCACACACAGAGAGCCAGCTTTTGAAAAGTCTTGCCGGTTTTCATGCTCTATAGTCCCTCCTGAAAATGGCCTATGGCGAGCGAGTTTTCTGGAGCTTTTTTTTTTTGCCCAACTCGGAAGAGTTTCTCGCAAGAGGAGAGTAGACAGACATATACAGTTAAAACTCACATTTTTTCACAGTGGGGCACCACTGGGCCGGTGTACTTTCCTGGATTTTCACCGCCTGGTGTCACAGACAGGAGCCAGCTTTTGCAAACTTGCTGGTTTTCATGCTCTGTATTCCCTTCCTGAAAATGGCCTCTGGCGAACGATTTTTCTTGAGCCTCTTTTTGCCCCACTCGATATAGTTTCATGCAAGAGACAGTAGACATACATATACAGGTCAAACTCACAGTTTTTCACAGTTGGGCCCCACTGGGCCAGTGTACTTTCCTGGATTATCCCCGCCTGGTGTCACACACAGGGAGCCGACTTTTGCAATATCTTGCTGATTTTCATGCTCTGTAGTCACTCCCTGAACATGGCCTCTGGGCGAGCGAGTTTTCTTGAGCCTCTTTTTGCCCCACTCGCAAGAGTTTCCCGCAAAAGGACAGTAGACAGATATATACCTGTCAAACTCACAGTTTCATAGTTGGGCCCCACTGGATGGTGTAAATTTCTGGATTTTCCGTCTGGTGTCACACACAGGACCTGGCTTTTGCAAAGTCTTGCCAGATTTCATGTTCTGTAGTCCCTCCCTGAAAATGGCCTCTGGTGAGCGAGATCTGGAGCCTCTTTTTGCCCCACTAGCAAGAGTTTCACGCAAGAGGAGAGTAGAGAGACATATACAGGTCAAACTCACAGTTTTTCAAAGTTGGGCCCCAATTGGCCGGTGTACTTTCTTTGATTTTCCCCATCTGGTGTAACACAAGAAGCCGGCTTTTGCAAAGTCTTGATGGTTTTCATGCTCTGTAGTCCCTCCCTGAAAATGGCCTCTGGGCGAGCAATGTTTCTGGAGGCTCTTGTTGCCCCACTCGCAAGAGATTCATGCTAGAGGACAGTACACAGATATATACAGGTCAAACTCACAGTTTTTCAGTTGCTCCCAACTGGGCCGGTGTACTTTCTGGATTTTCCCCACCTGGTATCACACAGGGAGCCGGCTTTTGCAAAGTCTTGCCAGATTTCATGTTCTGTAGTCCCTCCCTGAAAATGGCCTCTGGTGAGCGAGATCTGGAGCCTCTTTCTGCCCCACTAGCAAGAGTTACACGCAAGAGGAGAGTAGAGAGACATATACAGGTCAAACTCACAGTTTTTCAAAGTTGGGCCCCAATTAGCCGGTGTACTTTCTTTGATTTTCCCCGTCTGGTGTAACACAAGAAGCCGGCTTTTGCAAAGTCTTGATGGTTTTCATGCTCTGTAGTCCCTCCCTGAAAATGGCCTCTGGGCGAGCAATGTTTCTGGAGGCTCTTGTTGCCCCACTCGCAAGAGATTCATGCTAGAGGACAGTACACAGATATATACAGGTCAAACTCACAGTTTTTCAGTTGCTCCCAACAGGGCCGGTGTACTTTCTGGATTTTCCCCGCCTGGTATCACACAGGGAGCCGGCTTTTGCAAAGTCTTGCCGGTTTTCATGCTCTGTAGTCCCTTCCTGATAATGTCCTCTGTGCGAGCGAGTTTTCTGGAGCCTCATTTTGCCCCACTCGCAAGAGTTTCATGGAAGAGGACAGTAGACAGACATATTCAGGTCAAACTCACAGTTTTCCACAGTTGGGCCCCACTGGATGGTGTACTTTCCTGGATTTACCCCGCGTGGTGTCACACACAGGGAGCCAGCTTTGGCAAAGTCTTGCCGGTTTTCATGCACTGTAGTCCCTCCCTGAAAATGACCTCTGGGCGATCGAGTTTTCTGGAGCCTCTTTTTGACCCTCGCTCAAGAGTTTCATGCAAGAGGAGAGTAGACAGACATATACAGGTCAAATTCACAGTTTTTCACTGTAGGGCCCCACTAGGCCGGTTTAATTTCCTGGATTTTCCCCGCCTGGTTCACACACAGGGAGGCAGCTTTTGCAAAGTCTTGCCGGTTTTCATGCTCTGTAGTCCCTCCCTGAATATGTCTCAGGGCGAACGAGTTTTCTAGAGCCAGATTTTGCCCCACTCGCAACAGTTTCACGCAAGAGGACAGTAGACAGGCATATATACGTCAAACTCAATGTTTTTCACAGCTTGGCCACTGTGGGCTGGTGTACTTTCCTGGAATTTCCCCGCCTGGTGTCACACACAGGGAGCCGGTGTTTGGAAAATCTTGCCGGTTTTCATGCTCTGTAGTCCCTCCTTGAAAATGGCCTCTGGGCGATCTAGTGTTCTGGAGCCTCTTTTTGCTCCACTCGCTAGAGTTTCATGCAAGAGGACACTAGACAGACATATACAGGTCAAACTCATAGTTTTTCTTAGTTGGGCCCCACTGGGCAGGTGTACTTTCTTGGATTATCTCCGCCTGGTGTCACACACAGGGAGCCGGCTTTTGCAAAGTCTTGCCGGTTTTCATGCTCTGTAGTCCCTCCCTGAAAATGGCCTCTGGGCAAGTGAGTTTTCTGGATCCTTTTTTGCCCCACTCGCGAGATTTTCACGCAAGAGGAAATTATCAGACATATAAAGGACAAAGGCACAGTTTTTCACAGTTGGGCCACACTGGACCGGTGTAATTTCTTGGATTTTCCCCGCGAGATGTCACACACTGTGAGCGGGTTTTGCAAAGTCTTGCTGGTTTTCATGCTCTGTAGTCCCTCCCTGAATATGGCCTCTGGGCGAGCGAGTTTTCTGGAGCCTTGTTTTGCCCCACTCGCAAGAGTTTCACGCAAGAGGACAGTAGACTGACATATACAGGTCAAATTCAGATTTTTTCATAGTTGGGCCCCACTGGGCCGGTGTACTTTCCTGGATTTTCTCCGCCTGGTGTCACACACAGGGAGCCGGCCTTTGGAAAGTTTTGCCGGTTTTCATGTTCTATAGTCCCTCTCTGTAAATGGCCTCTGGGCGAGCGAGTTTTCTTGAGACTCTTTTTGCCCCACTCGCAAGAGTTTCATGCAAGAGGACAGTATACAGACATATACAGGTCAATCTCACAGTTTTTCACAGCGGGGCACCACTGGGACATTGTACTTTACTGGATATTCCCCAACTGGTTTCACACACAGGGAGCCGGCTTTGGCAAAGACTTGCCGGTTTTTATGCTCTGTAATCCCTACCTGTAAATGGCCTATGGCGAGCGAGTTTTCTGGAGCTTATTTTTGCCCCACTCGGGAGAGATTCACGCAAGAGGAGAGTAGACAGACATATACAGGTCAAACTCACAGTTTTTCACAATTGGGCCCCACTGGGCCAGTGTACCCTCCAGAATTTTCCCTGCCTGGTGTTACACACAGGGAGCAAGCTGATGCAAAGTCTTGCCGGGTTTCATGCTCTGTAGTCCCTCCCTGAAAATGTCTTCTGGGCGAACGAGTTTTCTAGAGCCAGATTTTGCCCCACTCGCAAGAGTTTCACGCAAAGGGGACAGTAGACAGACATTTATATGTCAAACTCAATGTTTTTCACAGTTGGGCCCCTGTGGGCTGGTGTACTTTCCTGGATTTTCCCCGACTGTTGTCACACACAAGGAGCCGTGTTTGCAAAATCTTGCCCATTTTCATGCTCTGTAGTCCCTCCTTGAAAATGTCCTCTGGGCGAGCATGTGTTCTGGAGCCTCTTTTTGCTCCACTCACTAGAGTTTCATGCAAGAGACAGTAGACAGACATATACAGGTCAAACTCATAGTTTTTTACAGTTGGGCCCCACTGGGCCGGTGTACTTTCTTGGATTATCCCCGCCTGGTGTCACACACAGGGCTTCTGGACAAGTGAGTCTTCTGGAGCCACTTTTTGCCCCACTCGCAAGAGTTTCACGCAAGAGGACACATATAATGGTCAAACTCACAGTTTTTCACAGTGGGGCCCCACGGTGCTGGTGTACTTTACTGCATTTTCTACACATGGTGTCACACACAGGAGCCGGCTTTTGCAAATTCTTGCCAGAATTCATGTTCTGTATTCCCTCCCTGAAAATGGCCTCTGGCGAGCGAGATCTGGAGCCTCTTTTTGCCCCACTAGCAAGAGTTTCACGCAAGAGGAGAGTAGACAGACATATAAAGGTCAAACTCACAGTTTTTCACAGTGGGGCCCCAATTGGCCGGTGTACTTTCTTGGATTTTCCCCGTCTGGTGTCACACAAGGAGCCGGATTTTGCAAAGTCTTGATGGTTCTCATGCTCTGTAGTCCCTCCCTGAAAATGGCCTCTGGACGAGCAATGTTTCTGGAGGCTCTTGTTGCCCCACTCACAAGAGATTCATGCTAGAGGACAGTACACAGATATATACAGGTCAAACTCACAGTATTTCACAGTTGTTCCCCACTGGGCCGGTGTACTTTCTGGATTTTCCCCGCCTGGTACACACACAGGAAGCCTGCTTTTGCAAAGTCTTGCCGGTTTTCATGCTCTGTAGTCCCTTCCTGATAATTTCCTCTGTGCGAGCGAGTTTTCTGGAGCCTCATTTTGCCCCACTCGAAAGAGTTTCATGTAAGAGCACAGGAGACAGACATATACAAGTCAAACTCACAGTTTTTCACAGTTGGGCCCCACTGGATGGTGTACTTTCCTGGATTTACCCCGCCTGGTGTCACACACAGGGAGCCAGCTTTAGCAAACTCTTGCCAGTTTTCATGTACTGTAGTCCCTCCCTGAAAATGACCTCTGGGTGAGCGAGTTTTCTGGACCCTCTTTTTGACCCACGCTCAAGATTTTCATGCAAGAGGAGAGTAGACAGACATATACAGGTCAAACTCACAGTTTTTCACTGTAGGGCCCCACTGGGCCGGTGTAATTTCCTGGATTTTCCCCGCCTGGTTCACACACAGGGAGCCAGCTTTTGCAAAGTCTTGCCGGTTTTCTTGCTCTGTAGTCCCTCCCTGAATCTGTCTCTGGGCGAACGAGTTTTCTAGAGCAAGATTTTGCCCCACTCGCAAGAGTTTCAAGCAAGAGGACAGTAGATAGACATATATACGTCAAACTCAATGTTTTTCACAGCTTGGCCACTGTGGGCTGGTGTACTTTCCTGGATTTTCCCCACCTGGTGTCACACACATGGAGCCGGTGTTTGGAAATCTTGCTGGTTTTCATGCTCTGTAGTTGTCCCTGAAAATGGCCTCTGGGCGAGCTAGTGTTCTGGAGCCTCTTTTTGCTCCACTCGCTAGAGTTTCACGTAAGAGGACACTAGACAGACATATACAGGTCAAACTCATAGTTTTTCTTAGTTGGGCCCCACTGGGCCGGTGTACTTTCTTGGATTATCTCCGCATGGTGTCACACACAGGGAGCCGGCTTTTGCAAAGTCTTGCCGGTTTTCATGCTCTGTAGTCCCTCCCTGAAAATGGCCTCTGGGCAAGTGAGTTTTCTGGATCCTCTTTTTGCCCCACTCGCAAGATTTTCACGCAAGAGGAAATTATCAGACATATAAAGGACAAAGGCAGAGTTTTTCACAGTTGGGCCACACTGGGCCGGTGTAATTTCTTGGATTTTCCCCGCGAGATGTCACACACTGTGAGCGGGTTTTGCAAAGTCTTGCAGGTTTTCATTCTCTGTAGTCCCTCCCTGAATATGTCCTCTGGGCGAGTGAGTTTTCTGGAGCCTTGTTTTGCCCCACTCGCAAGATTTTCACACAAGAGGACAGTAGACTGACATATACAGTTCAAATTCAGAGTTTTTCATAATTGGGCCCCACTGGGCCGGTGTACTTTCCTGGATTTTCCTCACCTGGTGTCACACACAGGGAGCCGGCCTTTGGAAAGTTTTGCCGGTTTTCATGTTCTATATTCCCTCTCTGTAAATAGCCTCTGGGCGAGCGAGTTTTCTTGAGCCTCCTTTTGCCCCACTCGCAAGAGTTTCACGCAAGAGGACAGTATACAGACATATACAGGTCAAACTCACAGTTTTTCACAGTGGGGCACCACTGGGACATTGTACTTTACTGGATATTCCCCACCTGGTTTCACACATTGGTAGCCGGCTTTGGCAAAGACTTGCCGGTTTTCATGCTCTGTAGTCCCTCCCTGAAAACGGCCTATGGAGAGCGAGTTTTCTGGAGCTTCTTTTTGCCCCACTCGGGAGAGATTCATGCAAGAGGAGAGTAGACAGACATATACAGGTCAAACTCACAGTTTTTCACAATTGGGCCCCACTGGGCCGGTGTACCCTCCTGGATTTTCCCCGCCTGGTGTTACACATAGGGAGCCAGCTGTTGCAAAGTCTTGCCGGGTTTCATGCTCTGTAGTCCCTCCCTGAAAATGTCTTCTGGGCGAACGAGTTTCTAGAGCCAGATTTTGCCCCACTCGCAAGAGTTTCACGCAAAGGAGACAGTAGACAAACATTTATACGTCAAACTCAATGTTTTTCACAGTTGGGCCCCTGTGGGCTGGTGTACTGTCCTGGATTTTCCCCACCTGGTGTCACACACAAGGAGCCTGCGTTTGCAAAATCTTGCCGGTTTTCATGCTCTGTAGTCCCTCCTTGAAAATGTCCTCTGGGCGAGCAAGTGTTCTGGAGCCTCTTTTTGCCCCACTCGAAAGAGTTTCATGCAAGAGACAGTAGACAGACATATACAGGTCAAACTCTCAGTTTTTTGCAGTTGGGCCCTACTGGGCAGGTGTACTTTCTTGGATTATTCCCGCCTGTTGTCACACACAGGGAGCCGGCTTTTACAATGTCTTGCCGATTTTCATGCTCTGTAGTCCCTCCCTGAATATGGACTGTGGGCGAGCGAGTTTTCTTGAGACTCTTTTTGCCCCACTTGCAAGAGTTTCCCGCAAAAGGACAGTAGACAGACATATACAGGTCAAACTCACAGTATTTCATAGTTGGGCCCCACTGGATGGTGTAATTTCCTGGATTTTCCCCGTCTGGTGTCACACACAGGAGCCTGCTTTTGCAAATTCTTGTCAGAATTCATGTTCTGTAGTCCCTCCTTGAAAATAGCCTCTGGCGAGCGAGATTTGGAGCCTCTTTTTGCCCCACTAGCAAGAGTTTCACGCAAGAGGAGAGTAGACAGACATGTACAGGTCAAACTCACATTTTTTCACAGTGGGGCCCCAATTAGCCGGTGTCCTTTCTTGGATTTTCCCCGTCTGGTGTCACACAAGGAGCCGGCTTTTGCAAAGTCTTGATGGTTTTCATGCTCTGTAGTCCCTCCCTGAAAATGGCCTCTGGTGAGCAATGTTTCTGGAGGCTCTTGTTGCCCCACTCGCAAGAGATTCATGCTAGAGGACAGTACACATATATATATATACAGGTCAAACTCACAGTTTTTCACAGTTGTTCCCCACTGGGCCGGTGTACTTTCTGGATTTTCCCTGCCTGGTATCACACACAGGGAGCCAGCTTTTGCGAAGTCTTGCCGGTTTTCATACTCTATAGTCCCTTCCTGATAATGTCCTCTGCGCGAGCGAGTTTTCTGGAGCCTCATTTTGCCCCACTCGAAAGAGTTTCATGCAAGAGGACAGTAGACAGACATATACAGGTCAAACTCACAGTTTTTCACAGTTGGGCCCCACTGGATCGTGTACTTTTCTGGATTTACCCCGCCTGGTGTCACACACAGGGAGCCGGCTTTTGCAAACTCTTGCGGGATTTCATGCTCTGTATTCCCTCCCTGATTATGGCCTCTTGGCGATCGAGATTTCTGGAGCCTCCTTTTGCCCCACTAGCAAGCGTTTCACGCAAGAGGAGAGTAGACAGACATATAGAGGTAAAACTCACAGTTTTTCACAGTTGGGCCCCACTGGTTGGTGTAATTTCCAGGATTTTCCCCGCTTTGTGTCACACACAGGGAGCCGGCTTTTGCAAAGTTATGCCGGTTTTCATGCTCTGTAGTCCCTCCCTGAAAATGGCCTCTGGTGAGCGAGTTTTCTTGAGCCTCTTTTTGCCCCACTCGCAAGAGTTTATGCAAGAGGACAGTAGACAGACATATACTGGTCAAATTCACAGATTTTCACAGTTGGGCCCCACTGGGCCGGTGTATTTTCTTGGATTTACCTTGTCTGGTGTCACACACAGGGAGCTGGCTTTTGCAAAGTCTTGCCGGTTTTCAAGCTCTGTAGTCCCTCCTGAAAATGGCCTCTGGGCGAGCAAGTTTTCTGGAGCGTCTTTTTGCCCTACTCGCAAGAGTTTTATGCAAGAGGGCAATAGACAGACATATAACGGTCAAACTCAAAGTTTTTCACAGTTGGGCCCCACTGGGCCGGTTTACGTTCCTAGATATTCCCCGCCTGATGTCACACAGAGGGAGCCGACCTTTGGAATGTTTTGCCGGTTTTCATATTCTGTAGTACCTCCCTGTAAATGGCCTCTGGGTGAGCGAGTTTTCTTGAGACTCTTTTTGCCCCACTCGCAAGATTTTCACGCAAGAGAAGAGTAGACAGATATATACAGGTCAAACTCACAGTTTTTCACAGTTGGGCCCCAGTGGGCCGGTGTAGTTTACTGGGTATTCCCCACCTGGTATCACACACAGGGAGCCGGCTTTGGCAAAGAGTTGCTGGTTTTCCTGCTCTGTAGTCCTTCCCTGAAAATGGCCCTGGGCGAGCGTGTTTTCTGGAGCCTCTTTTTTCCCCACTCGCAAGAGTTTCACGAAGAGGAGAGTACACAGACATATACAGGTCAAACTCACAAATTTCACTCTTGGGCCCCAATGAGCCGGTGTAATTTCCTGGATTTTCCCCGCCTGGTTCACACACAGGGAGGCAGCATTTGTAAAGTCTTGCCGGTTTTCATGCTCTGTAGTCCCTCCCTGAAAATTGCCTCTGCCGAGTGAGTTGTCTGGAGACTCTTTTTGCCCCACTCGCAAGAGTTTCACGCAAGAGGACTGTATACAAACATATACAGGTCAAACTCACAGTTTTTCACAGTTGGGCCCTACTGGTTGGTGTAATTTCCTGGATTTTCCCTGCCTGGTGTCACACAGAGGGAGCCGGCTTTTACCAAGTTTTGCCAGTTTTCATGCTCTGTACTCCCTCCCTGAAAATGGCCTCTGGGCGAGCAAGATTTCTGGATCCTCTTTTTGCCCCACTCGCTAGAGTTTCACGCAAGAGGACAGTAGACAGACATATAATGGTCAAACTCACAGTTTTTCAAAGTTGGGCCCCACAGGGCCGGTGTACTTTCTTGGATTTTCCCCGCCTGGTGTCACACACAAGGAGCCGGCCTTTGCAAAATCTTGCCGGTTTTCATGGTCTGTAGTCCCTCTCTGAAAATGGCCTCTGGGCGAGCAAGTGTTCTGGAGCCTTTTTTTTCTCCACTCGCTAGAGTTTCACGCAAGAGACAGTAGACAGACATATACAGGTCAAACTCACAGTTTTTTACAGTTGGGCCCCACTGGGCAGGTGTACTTTCTTTGATTATCCCCGCCTGTTGTCACACACAGGGAGCCTGCTTTTGGAAAGTCTTGCCGGTACTCATGCTCTGTAGTCCCTCCCTGAAAATGACCTCTGGGCAAGCGAGTTTTCTGGAGCCTCCTTTTGCCACACTCGCAGGAGTTTCACGCAAGAGGACATTAGACAGACATATAATGGTCAAACTCAGAGTTTTTCACAGTTGGGCCCCACTGGGCCAGTGTAATTTCCTGGATATTCCCCGCCTGTTGTCACATACAGGGAGCCGGCGTTTGGAATGTTTTGCCGTTTTTCATGTTCTGTAGTCCCTCCCTGTAAATGGCCTCTGGGCGAGCGAGTTTTCTAGAGACTCTTTTTGCCCCACTCGCAGGAGTTTTACGCAAGAGAAGAGTACAAAGACATACAGAGGTCAAACTCACAGTTTTTTACAGTGGGGCCCCACGGGGCCGGTGTACTTTACTGTATTTTCTCCACATGGTGTCACACACAGGGAGCCAGCTTTTGCAAAGTCTTGCCGGTTTTCAAGCTCTGTAGTCCCTCCCTGAATGGCCTCTTGGTGAGCGAGTTTTCTGGAGCGTCTATTTTGCCCTACTCGCTAGAGTTTCATGCAAGTTGACAGTAGACTGACATATACTGGTCAAACTCACAGTTTTTCAGAGTTGGGCCCCACTGGGCCGGTGTATTTTCTTGGATTTTCCCCGCCTGTTGTCACACACCGGGAGCCGGCTTTTGCAATGTCTTGCCGGTTTTCATGCTCTGTAGTCCCTCCTGAAAATGGCCTATGGAGAGCGATATTTCTGCAGCTTTTTTTTTGCCAAACTCGGAAGTGTTTCACGCAAGAGGAGAGTAGACAGACATGCTCTGTAGTCCCTCCCTGAATATGTCCTCTGGGCGAGCGAGTTTTCTTGAGCCTCTTTTTGCCCCACTCGCAAGAGTTTCCCGCAAAAGGACAGTACACAGTCATAACCCAGTCAAACTCACAGTTTTTCATAGTTGGGCCCCACTGGATGGTGTAATTTTCTGGATTTTCCCCGTCTGGTGTCACACACAGGAGCTGGCTTTTGCAAATTCTTGCCAGAATTCATGCTCTGTAGTCCCTCCCTGAAAATGGCCTCTGGCGAGCGAGATCTGGAGCTTCTATTTGCCCCAGTAGCAAGAGTTTCACGCAGGAGGAGAGTAGACAGACATATACAGGTCAAACTCACAGTTTTTCACAGTTGGGCCCCAATTGACCGGTGTACTTTCTTAGATTTTCCCTGTCTGGTGTCACACAAGGAGCCGGCTTTTGCAAAGTCTTGATGGTTTTCATGCTCTGTAGTTCCTCGCTGAAAATGGCCTCTGGGCGAGCAATGTTTCTGGAGACTCTTGTTGCCCCACTCGCAAGAGATTCATGCTAGAGGACAGTACACAGATATATAGAGGTCAAACTCAAAGTTTTTCACAGTTGTTCCCCACTGGGCCGGTGTACTTTCTGGATTTTCCCCGCCTGGTATCACACAGAGGGAGCCGGCTTTTGCAAAGTCTTGCCGGTTTTCATGCTCTGTACTACCTTCCTGATAATTTCCTCTGTGCGAGCGAGTTTTCTGGAGCCTCATTTTGCCCCACTCGCAAGAGTTTCATGCAAGAGGACAGTAGACAGACATATACAGGTCAAACTCACAGATTTTCACAGTTGGGCTCCACTGGATCGTGTACTTTCCTGGATTTACCCCGCCTGGTGTCACACACAGGAAGCCAGCTTTTGCAAAGTCTTGCCGGTTTTCATGCTCTGTAGTTCTTCCCTGAAAATGCCATGTGGGCGAGCGAGGTTTCTGGAGCCTCTTTTTGTCCCACTCAAAAGAGTTTCACGCAACAGGACAGTAGACAGACATACACATATCAAAGTCACAGTTTTTCACAGTTGGGCCCCACTGGGCTGGTGTGCTCTCCAGATATTACATATATCTTTATATATCTGTCTATTGTCCTCTTGCGTGAAACTCTTGCGAGTGGGGCAACAAGAGCCTCCAGAAACATTGCTCGCCCAGAGGCCTTTTTCAGGGAGGATGTACAGAGCATAAAAACCATAAAGACTTTTCAAAAGCCGGCTCACTGTGTGTGACAACAGGCGGGGAAAATCCAAGAAATTACACCGGCCCAGTGGGGCCCAACTGTGAAAAACTGTGAGTTTGACCTGTATATGTCTGTCTACTGTCCTTTTGCAAGAAACTCTTACGAATGGGGCAAAAAGAGTCTCAAGAAAACTCGCTCGCCCAAGGCCATATTCAGGGAGCGACTACAGAGCATGAAAACCAAGAAGACTTTGCAAAAACCGGCTCCCTGTGTGTGACACCAGGCGGGAAAATCCAAGAACGTACACTGGCCCAGTGGGGCCCAACTTTGAAAAACTGTGAGTTTGACCAGTATATGTCTATCTACTGTCCTCTTGCATGAAACTGTAGCGAGTGGGGCAAAAAGAGGCTCCAGAAATCTTGCTCGCCCTGAGGCCATTTGCAGGGAGGGAGTACAGAGCATGAAAACCGGCAAGACTTTGCAAATGCTGGCTCCCTGTGTGTGAACCAGGCGGGGAAAATCCAGGAAAGTACACCGGCCCAGTGAGACCCAACAGAGAACTTTGTGAGTTTGACCTCTATATGTCTGTATACTGTCCTCTTGCTTGAAACTCTTGCTAGTGGGGCAAAAAGAGGCTCCAAAAATCTCGCTCGCCAAGAGTCCATAATCAGGGAGGGAATACAGAGCATGAAAACCGGCAAGATTTTGCAAACGCCGGCTCCCTGTGTGTGACACCAGGCGGGGAAAATCCAGGAAAGTACACCAGCCCACAGGGGCCCAACTGTGAAAAACTGTGAGTTTGACCTGTATATGTCTGTCTACTCTTCTCTTGCATGAAGCTTTTGCGAGTGGGGCAAAAAGAGTCTCTAGAAAACTCGCTCGCCCATAGGCCATTTACAGTGAGGGACTACAGAACATGAAAAACGGCAAAACTTTCCAAAGGCCAGCTCCCTGTGTAAGACACCAGGCAGGGAAAATCCAAGAAAGTACACCGGCCCAGTGGGGCCCAACTGTGAAAAACTGTTAGTATGACCTGTATATGTCTGTCTACTGTCCTCTTGCGTGAAACTCCTGTGAGTGGGGCAAAAAGAGGCTCCAGAAAACTCGCTTGCCCAGAGGCCATTTTCAGGGAGGGACTACAGAGCATGAAATCCGGCAAGACTTTGCAAAATCCGCCTCTCTGTGTGTGACACCAGGCGGGGAAATCCAAGTAAGTACACCGGCCAAAGGGGGTCCAACTGTGAAAAACTGTGCGTTTGACCTATATATGTCGGTCTACTGTCCTCTTGCATGAAAAACTTGCGAGTGGGGCAAAAAGAGGCTCGAGAAAACTCGTTCACCCAAAGGCCATTTTCAGGGAGCGCCTACAGAGCATGAAAACCGGCAACACTTTGCAAAAGCCGGGTCCCTGTGTGTAACACCAGGTGGGGAAAATACAGTAAATTACACCGTCCTCTCGGACATAAATGTGAAATACTGTGACTTTGACCTGTATATTTCTGTCTACTTTTCTCTTGCGTGAAACTCTTGCGAGTGGGGCAAAAAGAGGCTCCAGAAAACACGCTCGCCCAGAGGCCATTTTCAGAGAGGGACTACAGAGCATGAAAACCGGCAAGACATTGCAAAAGCCGGCTCCCTGTGTGTGACAACAGGCGGGGAAAATCCAAGAAAATACACGGGCCCAGTGGGGCCCAACTGTGAAAAATGTGAGTTTGACCTGTATATGTCTGTCTACTGTACTTTGCGAGAAACTCTTGCGAGTGGGGCAAAAAGAGGCTCAAGAAAACTCGCTCGCCAGAGGCCATTTTCAGGGAGGGACTACAGAGCATGAAAACCGGCAAGACATTGTAAAAGCCGGCTTTCTGTGTGTGACAACAGGCGGGGAAATTCCCAGAAAATACACCGGCCCAGTGGGGCCCAACTGTGAAAAACTGTGAGTTTGACCTGTATATGTCTGTCTACTGTCCTTTGCGAGAAACTCTTGTGAATGGGGCAAAAAGAGGCTCAAGAAAACTCGCTCGCCAGAGGCCATTTTCAGGGAGGGACTACAGAGCATGAAAACCAGCAAGTTTGCAAAAGCTGGCTTCCTGTGTGTGACAACAGGTGGGAAAAATCCAAGAAAATACACCGGCCCAGTGGTGCCCAACTGTGAAAAACTGTGAGTTTGACTAGTATGTCTGTCTACTGTGAACTTGCGAGAAACTCTAGCGAGTGGGGCAAAAAGATGTTCCAGAAATCTTTCTCGCCCAGAGGCAATTTTCAGATAGTGAGTACAGAGCATGAAAACTGGCAAGACTTTGCAAATGCTGGCTCCCTGTGTGTGAACCAGGCGGGGAAAATCCAGGAAAGTACACCGGCCCAGTGGGACCCAACAGTGAACATTATGAGTTTATACTGTATATGTCTGTCTACTCTCATCTTGCATGAAACCCTTGCGAGTAGGACAAAATGAGGCTCCAGAAAACTCGCTCACCAAGAGGCCATTCAGGGAGGGACTACAGAGCATGAAAACCGGCAAGACTTTGCAAAAGCCGGCTCCCTGTGTGTGACAGCATGTGGAGAAAATACAGTAAATTACACCGGCCCCGTGGGGCCCCACTTTGAAAAACTGTGAGTTTGACCTGTATATGTCTGTCTACTCTTCTCTAACATGAAGCTCTTGCGAGTGGGGCAAAAAGAGTCTCTAGAAAACTCGCTCGCCTATAGGCCATTTACTGGGAGGGACTACAGAAATGAAAAACGGCAAAACTTTCCAAAGGCCGGCTCCCTGTATGTGACACCAGGCGGGGAAAATCCAGGAAAGTACACCGGCCCAGTGGAGCCCAACTGTGATAAACTCTGATTTTCACCATTATATGTCTGTCTACTGTTCTCTTTCGGGAATCTCTAGCGAGTGGAGCAAAAAGAGGGTCCAGAACACTTGCTCGCCCAGAGGTCATTTTCAGGGAGGGACTACAGAGCATGAAAACCGGCAAGATTTTGCAAACGCAGGCTCCTTGTGTGTGACACCAGGTGGGGAAAATCCAGGAAAGTACACCAGCCCACAGGGGCCCAACTGTGAAAAACATTGAGTTTGAGGTATAAATAAATGTCTGTCTACTGTCCTTTTGCATGAAACTCTTGCGAGTGGGGCAAAATCTGGCTCTGGAAAACTCGTTCGCCCAGAAGACATTTTCAGTGAGGGACTACAGAGCATGAAAACTGGCAAGACTTTGCAAAAGCTGGCTCCCTGTGTGTGACACCAGGCGGGGAAAATCCAGGAAAGTACACCGGCCCAAAGGGGCCCTACAGTGAAAAACTGTGAGTTTGAATTGTATATGTCTGTCTACTCTCCTCTTGCATAAAATTCTTGCGAGTGGAGCAAAAAGAAGCTCGAGAAAACTCGCCCGCCCAGAGGCCATTTTCAGGGAGGGACTATAGAGCATGAAAACCTGCAATACTTTTCAAAAGCCGGCTCCATGTGTGTGACACCAGGCGGGGTAAATCCAGGAAAGTACACCATCCTGTGGGGCCCAACTGTGAAAAACTGTGAGTTTGACCTATATATGTCTGTCTACTCTCCTTTCGCGTGAAACTCTTGCGAGTGGGGCAAAAAGAGTCTCCAGAAAACTCGCTCGCCCAGAGGCCATTCAGGGAGAGACTATAGAGCATGAAAACCGGCAAGACTCTGCAAAAGCTAGCTCCCTGTATGTCTGTCTACTGTCCTTTTGCGTGAACTACTTGCGAGAGGGGCAAAAGGAGGCTCAGAAAACTCAGCTCGCCCAGAGGCCATTTTGAGGGAGTGACTACAGAGCAAGAAAACCGGCATGACTGCAAAGGTCGGCTCCCTGTGTCTGACATCAGGCGAGGAATATCCAAGAAAATACATTGGCCCAGTGGGGCCCAACTGTTGAAAACTGTGAGTTTGACCTGTATATGTCTGTCTACTCTCCTCTTGCGTGAAACTCTTGCGAGTGGGGCAAAAAAGGCTCCAGAAAACTCGCTCGCCCGGACGCCTTTTTCAGGGAGAGACTACAGAGCATGAAATCCAGCAAGACTTTGCAAAATCCGCCTCTCTGTGTGTGACACCAGGCGGGGAAATCCAAGAAAGTACACCGGCCAAAGGGGGTCCAACTGTGAAAAAATGTGCGTTTGACCTATATATGTCTGTCTACTGTCCTCTTGCATGAAAAACTTTCGAGTGGGGCAAAAAGAGGCTCCAGAAAACTCGTTCGCTCGAAGGCCATTTTCAGGGAGCGCCTACAGAGCATGAAAACCGGCAACACTTTGAAAAAGCCGGGTCCCTGTGTGTAACACCAGGCGGGGAAAATCCAGTAAATTACACCGTCCTGTCGGACACAACTGTGAAATACTGTGACTTTGACCCGTATATGTCTGTCTACTTTCCTCTTGTGTGAAACTCTTGCGAGTGGGGCAAAAAGAGGCTCCAGAAAACACGCTCGCCCAGAGGCCATATTCAGGGAGGGACTACAGAGCATGAAAACCGGCCAGTGGGGCCCAACTGTGAAAACCTGTGAGTTTGACCTGTATATGTCTGTCTACTCTCCTCTTGCGTGAAACTCTTGCGAGTGGGGCAAAAAGAGTCTCAAGAAATCTCGCTCGCCCAGAGGCCATTTACAGGTAGGGGCTACAGAGCATGAAAACCGGCAATACTTTGCAAAAGCTGGCTCCCTGTGTGTGAACCAAGCGGGGAAAATCCAGGAAAGTACACCGGCCCAGTGAGGCCCTACAGTGAAAAACTGAGTTTTACCTGTATATGTCTGTCTACTCTCTGCTTGCATGAAACTCTTGCGAGTGGGGCAAAAAGAGGCTCCAGAAAACTCACGCGCCCAGTGGCCATATTCAGGTAGGGACTACAGAGCATGAAAACCGGCAATGCTTTGCAAAAGCCGGCTCCCTGTGTGTGACACCAGGCGGGGTAAATCCAGGAAAGTACACCATCCTGTGGGGCCCAATTGTGAAAAACTGTGAGGTTGACCAGTATATGTCTGTCTACTGTCCTTTACGAGAAACTCTTGCGAGTGGGGCAAAAAGAGGCTCAAAAATTCCTGCTCGCCCAGAGGCCATTTTCAGGGAGGGACTACAGAGCATTAAAACCAGCTAGTTTGCAAAAGCTGGCTTCCTGTATGTGACACCAGATGGGGAAATCCAGGAATGTACACCGGCCCAGTGGGGCCCAACTGTGAAAAAATGTGAGTTTTAAATGTATATGTCTATCTACTCTCCTCCTGCATGAATCTCTTCCGAGTGGGGCAAAAATAAGCTCCAGAAAACTCACTCGCCATAGGCCATTTTCAGGGAAGGACTACAGAGCAAGAAAACCGGCAAGACTTTGCAAAAGCCGGCTCCCTCTGTATGATACCAGGCAGGGAAAATCCAGAAAGTACACTGGCCCAGTGGGGAACAACTGTTAAAAACTCTGAGTTTGATCTCTATATATCTGTGTACTGTCCTCTAGCATGAATCTCTTGCGAGTGGGGCAACAAGAGCCTCCAGAAACATTGCTCGCCCAGAGGCCAATTTCAGGGAGAGACTACAGAGCATGAAAACCATCAAGATTTTGCAAAAGCTGGCTCCTTGTGTGACACCAGACGGGGAAAATCCAGGAAAGTACACCGGCCCATTGGAGCCCAACTGTGAAAAACTGTGAGTTTGACCTGTATGTGTCTGTCTATTGTCCTTTTGCGGGAAACTCTTGAGTGTGGGGCAAAAACGCTCAAGAAAACTCGCTCGCCCAGAGGCCATATTCAGGGAGGGACTACAGAGCATTAAAACCGGCAAGACATTGCAAAAGCCGGCTCCCTGTGTGTGACAACAGGCGGGGAAAATCCAAGAAAATACACTGGCCCAGTGGGGCCCAACTGTGAAAAACAGTGAGTTTGACCTGTATATGTCAGTCTACTGTCCTTTTGCGAGAAACTCTTGCGAGTGGGGCAAAAAGAGGCTCAAGAAAACTCGCTCGCCAGAGGCCATTTTAGGGAGGGACTACAGAGCATGAAAACCAGCAAGTTTGCAAAAGCTGGCTTCCTGTGTGTGACACCAGGCGGGGAAAATCCAGGAAAGTACACCGGCCCAGTGAGGCCCCACTGTGAAAAACTGTGAGTTTGACCTCTACATGTCTGTCTACTGTCCTTTTGCGAGAAACTCTTGCGAGTGGGGCAATAAGAGTCTCCAGAAAACTCGCTCGCCCAGAAACCATTTTCAGGGAGGGACTACAAAGCATGAAAACCGGCAAGACTTTGCAAGAGTCGGCTCCCTGTGTGTGACACCAGGCGTGGAAAATCCAAGAAAGTATACCGGCCCAGTGGGGAACAACTGTGAAAAACTGTGAGTTTGACCTGTATATGTCTGTCTACTGTCCTCTTACATGAAACTTTTGCGAGTGGGGCAACAAGAGGCTGCAGAAAACTCACTTGCCCAGAGGCCATTTTCAGGAGGGACTACAGTGCATTTAAACCGGCAAGACTTTGCCAAAGCCGGCTCCCTGTGTGTGACACCAGGTGGAAAAAATCCAGTAAAGTACACAGGCGCAGTTTGGCGCCACTGTGAAAACCTGTGAGTTTGACCTGTATATGTCTGTCTACTGTCTTCTTGCGTGAAACTCTTGCGAGATGGGCAGAAAGAAGCTCCAGAAAACTCGCTTGCCATAGCCCATTTTCAGGTAGGGACTACAGAGAATGAAAACCCCCAAGACTTTGCAAAAGCCGGCTCTCTGTATGTGACACCAGGCGGGAAAATCCAAGAAAGTACACCGGCCCTGTGGGGCCCAACTGTGAAAAACTGTGAGTTTGAACATTATATGTCTGTCTACTGTCCTCTTGCGTGAAACTCTAGCGAGTGGGGCAAAAAGAGGGAGGGATTACAGAGCATGTAAAACGGCAAGACTTTGCAAATGCTGGCTCCCTGTGTGTGACACCAGGCGGGGAAAATCCAGGAAATTACACCAACCAGTGGGTCCCAACTGTGAAAAACTTTGAGTTTGACCTGTATATGTCTGTCTACTGTCCTCTTGCGTGAAACTCTTGCGAGTGGGGCAAAATGAGGCTCCAGAAAATTCACTCGACAGAGGCCATTTTCAGGGTAGGACTACAGAGCATGAAAACCGGCAAGACTTTGCAAATGCTGACTCCCTGTGTGTGAACCAGGCGGGGAAAATCCAGGAAACTACACCGGCCCAGTTGGGCCCAACAGTGAAATTTGTGAGTTTGACCTGTATATGTCTATCTACTCTCCTCTTGCGTGAAACTCTTGCAAGTGGGGCAAAAAGAGGCTCCAGAAAACTCGCTTGCCCAGAGGCCATTTTCAGCGAGGGACTACAGAGCATGAAAACAGGCAAGACTTTGCAAAAGCCGGCTCCCTGTGTGTGACACCAGGCGAGGATAATCCAAGAAAGTACACCGGCCCAACTGTGGGGCCCAACTGTGAAAAACTGTGAGTTTGACCTCTATATGTCTGTCTACTATTCTCCTGCGTGCAACTCCTGCGAGTGGGGCAAAAAGAGTCTCTAGAAAACTCGCTCGCCCAGAGGCCATTTACAGGGAGGGACTACAGAACATGAAAAACGGCAAAACTTTCCAAAGGCCGGCTCCCTGTGTGTGACACCAGGCGGGGAATATCCAGGAAAGTACACCGGCTCAGTGGGCCCAACAGTGAAAAACTGAGTTTGATCATTATATGTCTGTCTACTGTTCTCTTGCGTGAAACATTTGAGAGTGGGGCAAAAAAAGGATCCAGAAAACTCGCTTGCCCAGAGGACATTTTCAGGGAGGGACTACAAGCATGAAAACCGGCATAACTTTGCAAAACCCTGCTCCCTGTGTGTGACACCAGTCGGGTATAATCCAAGAAAGTACAGTTTTTCATAGTTGGGCCCCACTGGACTGGTGTAATTTCCTGGATTTTCCCCGCCTGGTTCACAGACAGGGAGCCGGCTTTTGCAAATTCTTGCCATAATTCATGTTCAGTAGTCCCTTCCTGAAAATGGCCTCTGGCGAGCGAGATCTGGAGCCACTTTTTGCCCCACTAGAAAGATTTTCATGCCAGACGAGTGTAGACAGACATATACAGGTCAAACTCACAGTTTTTCACAGTTGGGCCCCACTGGGGAGGTGTACTTACTTGGATTATCCACGCCTGGTGTCACACACAGGGAGCCGGCTTTTGCAATGTCCTGCCGATTTTCTTGCTCTGTAGTCCCTACCTGAATATGGCCTCTGGGCGAGCGAGTTTTCTTGAGCCTCTTTTTGCCCCACTCGCAAGAGTTTCCCGCAAAAGGACAGTAGACAGATATATACAGGTCAAACTCACAGTTTTTCATAGTTGGGCCCCACTGGATGGTGTATATTCCTGGATTTTCCCCGTCTGGTGTCACACACAGGACCTGGCTTTTGCAAAATTTTGCCAGATTTCATGCTCTGTAGTCCCTTTCTGAAAATGGCCTCTGGCGAGGGAGATCTGGAGACTCTTTTTCCCCACTAGCAAGAGTTTCACGAAAGAGGAGAGTAGACAGACATATACAGGTCAAACTCACAGTTTTTCACAGTTGCGCCCCAATTGGCCGGTGAACTTTCTTGGATTTTCCACGTCTGGTGTCACACAAGAAGCCGGCTTTTGCAAAGTCTTGATGGTTTTTATGCTCTGTAGTTCCTCTATGAAAATGGCCTTGGGTGAGCTATGTTTCTGGAGGCTCTTGTTGCCCCACTCACAAGAGATTCATGCTAGAGGACAGTACACAGATATATACAGGTCAAACTCACAGTTTTTCACAGTTGTTCCCCACTGGGCCGGTGTACTTTCTGGATTTTCCCCGCCTGGTATCACACACAGGGAGCTGGCTTTTGCAAAGTCTTGCCGGTTTTCATGCTCTGTAGTCACTTCCTGATAGTGTCCTCTGCGCGAGCGAGTTTTCTGGAGCCTCTTTTTGCCCCACTCGCAAGAGTTTCATGCAAGAGGACAGAAGACAGACATATACAGGTCAAACTCACATTTTTTCAGAGTTGGGCCCCACTGGATGGTGTACTTTCTTGGATTTACCCCGCCTGGTGTCACACACAGGGAGCCAGCTTTGGCAAAGTCTTGCCGGTTTTCATGCACTGTAGTCCCTCCCTGAAAATGACCTGTGGGCGAGCGAGTTTTCTGGAGCCTCTTTTTGACCCACGCTCAAAAGTTTCATGCAAGAGGAGAGTAGACAGACATATACAGGTCAAACTCACAGTTTTTCACTGTAGGGCCCCACTGGGCCGGTGTAATTTCCTGGATTTTCCCCGCCTGGTTCACAAACAGGGAGCCAGCTTTTGCAAAGTCTTGCCGGTTTTCATGCTCTGTAGTCCCTCCCTGAAAATGTCTCTGGGCGAAAGAGTATTCTAGAGCCAGATTTTGCCCCACACGCAAGAGTTTCACACAAGAGGACAGTAGACAGACATATATACGTCAAACTCAATGTTTTTCACAGCTTGGCCACTGTGGGCTGGTGTACTTTTCTGGATTTTCCCCGCCTGGTGTCACACACAGGGAGCCGATTTTTGGAAAATCTTGCTGGTTTTCATGCTCTGTAGTCCCTCCCTGGAAATGGCCTCTGGGCGAGCTAGTGTTCTGGAGCCTCTTTTTCCTCCACTTGCTAGAGTTTCACGCAAGAGCACACTAGGCAGACATATAAAGGAAAAACGCACAGTTTTTCACATTTGGGCCCCAGTGGGCCGGTGTAATTTCTTGGATTTTCCCCGCGAGATTTCCCACACTGTGAACCGGTTTTGCAAAGTCTTTCTGGTTTTCATGCTCTGTAGTCCCTCCCTGTAAATGGCCTCTGGGCGAGCGAGTTTTCTGGAGCCTCTTTTTGCCCCACTTGCAAGAGTTTCACGCAAGAGGACAGTAGACAGACATATACAGGTCAAATTCTGAGTTTTTCATAGTTGGGCCCCACTGGGCTGGTGTACTTTCCTGGAATTTCCCCCCCTGGTGTCACACACAGGGAGCCGGCCTTTGGAAAGTTTTGCCGGTTTTCATGTTCTATAATCCCTCTCTGTAAATGGCCTCTGGGCGAGCAAGTTTTCTTGAGACTCTTTTTGCCCCACTCGCAAGAGTTTCACGCAAAAGGACAGTATACAGACATATACAGTTCAAACTCACAGTTTTCACAGTGGAGCACCACTGGGCCATTGTACTTTACCGGATATCCGCACCTGGTTTCACACACAGGGAGCTGGCTTTGGCAAAGACTTGCCGGTTTTCATGCTCTGTAGTCCCTCCCTGAAAATGGCCTATGGCGAGTGAGTTTTCTGGAGCTTCTTTTTGCCCCACTCAGGATTCACGCAAGAGGAGAGTAGACAGACTTATACAGGTCAAACTCAAAGTTTTTACACAATTGGGCCCCACTGGGCCGGTGTACCCTCCTGGATTTTCCCCGCCTGGTGTCACACAGAGGAAGCCAGCTTTTGCAAACTTGCAGGTTTTTATGCTCTGTAGTCCCTCACTGAAAATGGCCTCTGGGCGAGCGAGTTTTCTGCAGCCTCTTTTTGCCCCACTTGCAAGAGTTTCATGCAAGAGGACAGTAGACACACATATATAGGTCCAACTCACAGTTTTTCACAGTTGGCCCCACTGCATGGTGTACTTTCCTAAATTTACTCCGCCTGGTGTCACACACAGGGAGCCGGCTTTTTAAAAGTACTGCAGGTTTTCATGCTTTATAGTCCCTCCCTGAAAATGGCCTCTGGGCGAGCGAGTTTTCTCGAGCCTCTTTTTCTCCACTGGCAAGAATTTCACGTAAGAGGTGAGTAGACAGACATATACAGGTCAAATTCACAGTTTTACACTGTAGGGCCCATTTGGGCCGGTGTACTTTCCTAGATTTTCCCCGCCTGGTGTCACACACAGGGAGCCAGCTTTTGCAAAGTCTTGCTGGTTTTCATGCTATGTAGTCCCTCCTTGATTATGGCCTCTTGGCGAGCGAGATTTCTGGAGCCTCCTTTTGCCCCACTAGCAAGAGTTTCACGCAAGAGGAGAGTAGACACACATATAGAGTTAAAACTCAGATTTTTTTCACAGTTGGGCCCCAATAGTTGGTGTAGTTTCCAGGATTTTCACCGCCTGGTGTCACACACAGGGAGCCGGCTTTTGCAAAGTTATGCCGGTTTTCATGCTCTGTAGTCCCTCCCTGAAAATGGCCTCTGGTGAGCGAGTTTTCTTGAGCCTCTTTTTGCCCCACTCGCAAGAGTTTATGCAAGAGGCAGTAGACAGACATATACTGGTCAAACTCACAGATTTTCACAGTTGGGCCCCAATGGGCCGGTGTATTTTCTTAGATTTACCTTGTCTAATGTCACACACAGGGAGCTGGCTTTTGCAAAGTCTTGCCGGTTTTCATGGTTTAGTTTCCAGGATTTTCACCGCCTGGTGTCACACACAGGGAGCCGGCTTTTGCAAAGTTATGCCGGTTTTCATGCTCTGTAGTCTCTCCCTGAAAATGTCTTCTGGGCGAACGAGTTTTCCAGAGTCAGATTTTGCCTCACTCGCAAGAGTTTCATGCATGGGGACAGTAGACAGACATTTATACCTCAAACTCAATGTTTTTCACAGTTGGGCCCCTGTGGGTTGGTGTACTTTCCTGGATTTTCCCCACCTGGTGTCACAAACATGGAGCCTGCGTTTGCAAAATCTTGCCGGTTTTTATGCTCTGTAGTCCCTCCCTGAAAATGGCCTCTAGGCGAGAAAGATTTCTGGATCCTATTTTTGCCCCACTCGCTAGAGTTTCAAGCAAGAGGACAGTAGACTGACATATACTCAAACTCACAGTTTTTCACAGTTGGGCCCCACTGGGCCAGTGTAATTTCCTGGATATTCCCCGCCTGTTGTCACACACAGGGAGCCGGCCTTTGGAATGTTTTGCCGTTTTTCATGTTCTGTAGTCCCTCCCTGTAAATGGACTCTGGGCGAGCGAGTTTTCTAGAGACTCTTTTTGCCCCACTCGCAGGAGTTTCACGCAAGAGAAGAGTACACAGACATATAGAGGTAAAACTCACAGTTTTTCATAGTGAGGCCCCAAAGGGCCGGTGCACTTTACTGTATTTTCCCCCATGGTGTCACACACAGGGAACTGGCTTTTACAGAGTCTTGCCGGTTTTCATGCTCTGTAGTCCCTCCCTAAATGGCCTCTGGGTGAGCGAGTTTTCTGGAGACTCTTATTGCCCCACTCGCAAGAGTTTCACGCAAGAGGAGAGTAGACAGACATATACTGGTCAAACTCACAGTTTTTTACAGTTGGGCCCCACTGGGCTGGTGTAATTTCCTGGATATTCCCCGCCTGGTGTCACACACAGGGAGCCGGCCTTTGGAATGTTTTGCCGTTTTTCATGTTCTGTAGTCCCTCCCTGTAAATGGCCTCGGGGCGAGCAGTTTTCTAGAGACTATTTTTGCCCCACTCGCAGGATTTTCACGCAAGAGAAGAGTATACAGACATATAGAGGTCAAACTCACAGTTTTTCATAGTGAGGCCCCACGGGGCTGGTGTACTTTACTGTATTTTCCCCCATGGTGTCACACACAGGGAACTGGCTTTTGCAAAGTCTTGCCGGTTTTCATGCTCTGTAGTCCCTCCCTAAATGGCCTCTGGGTGAGCGAGTTTTCTGGAGACTCTTATTGCCGCACTCGCAAGAGTTTCACGCAAGAGGAGAGTAGACAGACATATATTGGTCAAACTCACAGTTTTTCACAGTTGGGCCCCACTGGGCCGGTGTATTTTCTTGTATTTTCCCCGGCTGTTGTCACACACAGGGAGCCGGCTTTTGCAATGTCTTGCCGGTTTTCATGCTCTGTAGTCCCTCCTGAAAATGGCCTATGGAGAGCGAGTTTTCTGGAGCTTTTTTTTTGGCCCAACTCGGAAGAGTTTCACGCAAGAGGACAGACATATACAGTTAAAACTCACATTTTTTCACAGTGGGGCCCCACTGGGCCGGTGTACTTTCCTGGATTTTCCCCGCGTGGAGTCACACACAGGAAGCCAGCTTTCGCAAACTTGCTGGTTTTCATGCTCTGTAGTCCCTCCCTGAAAATGGCCTCTGGCAAGCGAGATTTTTTGAGCCTCTTTTTGCCCCACTCACAAGAGTTTCTCGCAAAAGGACAGTAGACAGACATATACAGGTCAAACTCACAGTTTTTCACAGTTCGGCCCCACTGGGCCAGTGTATTTTCTTGGATTTTCCCCGCCTGTTGTCACACACAGGGAGCTGGCTTTTGCAATATCTTGCCGGTTTTCATGCTCTGTAGTCCCTCCCTGAAAATGGCCTCTGGGCGAGCGAGTTTTCTTGAGCGTTTTTGCCCCACACTCAAGAGTTCCCTGCAAAAGGACAATAGACAGACACATACAGGTCAAACTCACAGTTTTTCACAGTTGGGCCCCAATGGGCCGGTTTACTTTCCTGGATTTTCCCCGTCTGGTGTCATACAAGGAGCTGGCTTTTGCAAAGTCTTGATGGTTTTCATGCTCTGTAGTCCCTCCGTGAAATTGGCCTCTGGGCGAGCAATGTTTCTGGAGGCTCTTGTTGCCCCACTCGCAAGAGATTCATGGTAGAGGACAGTACACAGATATATAGAGGTCAAACTCACAGTTTTTCACAGTTGTTCCCCACTGGGCCGGTGTACTTTCTGGATTTTTTCTGCCTGGTATCACACAGAGGGAGCCGGCTTTTGCAAAGTCTTACCGGTTTTCATGCTCTTTGGTCCCTCCCTGAAAATGGCCTATGGCGAGTGTGTTTTCTGGAGCTTCTTTTTGCCCCACTCGGAAGAGATTCACGCAAGAGGAGAGTAGATAGACATATACATTTAAAACTCACATTTTTTCACTGTTGGGCCCCACTGGGCCGTGTACATTCCTGGATTTCCCCATCTGGTGTCACATACAGGAAGCCAGCTTTTGCAAACTAGCTGGTTTTAATGCTCTGTAGTCCTTCCCTGAAATGGCCTCTGGGCGACCAGGATTTCTTGACCCTCTTTTTGCCCCACTCGCAAGAGTTTCTCGTAAAGGACAGTAGACACACATATACTGGTCAAACTCACAGTTTTTCACAGTTGGGCCCCACTGGATAGTGTACTTTCCTGGATTTACCCCGCCTGGTGTCACAAGCCGGCTTTTGCAAAGTCTTGCCATTTTACATGCTCTGTAGTCCCTCCCTGACAATGTCTTTTGGGCGAATGAGATTTCTAGAGACAGATTTTGCCCCACTCGCAAGAGTTTCATGCAAGAGGACAGTAGACAGACATATATACCTCAAACTCAATGTTTTTCACAGTTGGGCCCTAGTGGGCTGGTGTACTTTCCTGGATTTTCCCCGCCTGGTTTCACACACATGGAGCCAGCGTTTGCAAAATCTTGCCGGTTTTCATGCTCTGTAGTCCCTCCGTGAAAATGGCCTCTGGGCAAGCGAGTTTTCTGGAGCCTCTTTTTGCCCCACTCGCAAAAGTTTCCCGCAAGAAGACAGTAGACAGACATATAATGATCAAACTCAGAGTTTTTCACAGTTGGGCCCCACTGGGCTTGTGTACTTTCCTGGATATTCCCCGCCTGGTGTCACACACAGGGAGCCGGCCTTTGGAAAGTTTTGCCGTTTTTTCATGTTCTGTAGTCCCTCCCTGTAAATGGCCTCTGGGCGAGCGAGTTTTTTAGAGACTCTTTTTGCCCACTCGCAGGAGTTTGACGCAGGAGAAGAGTAGACAGACATATAGAGGTCAAACTCACAGTTTTTCACAGTGGGGCCCCACGGGGCCATTGTACTTTACTGTATTTTTCCCACATGGTGTCACACACAGTGAGCTGGCTTTTGCATAGTCTTGCCGGTTTTCATGCTCTGTAGTCCCTCCTTGAATGGCCTCTGGGCGAGCGAGTTTTCTGGAGCCTCTTTTTGCCCCACTCACAAGAGTTTCACGCAAGAGGAGTGTAGACAGACATATACAGGTCAAACTCACAAATTTCACTGTTGGGCCCCACTGTGCCGGTGTAGTTTCCTGGATTTTCCCCGCCTGGTTCACACAGGGAGCCGGCTTTTGCAAATTCTTGCCGGTTTTCAAGCTCTGTAGTCACTGCGGAAAATGGCCTCTGGGAGAGCAAGTTTTCTGGAGACTCTTTTTGCCCCACTCGCAAGAGTTTCATGCAAGAGGACAGTAGACAGACAAATAATGATCAAACTCAGAGTTTTTCACAGTTGGGCCCCACTGGGCCGGTGTACTATCCTGTATATTCCCCGCCTGGTGTCACACAGAGGGAGCAGGCCTTTGGAAAGTTTTGCCGGTTTTCATGTTCTGTAGTCCCTTCCTGTAAATGGCCTCTGGGCGAGCGTGTTTTCTTGAGACTCTTTTTGCCCCACTCGCAAGATTTTCACGCAAGAGAACAGTAGACAGACATATACAGGACACACTCACAGTTTTTCACAGTTGGGCCCCACTGGGCCGGTGTACTTTCTTGGATTTTCCCCGCCTGGTGTCAGACACAGGAAGCCAGCTTTTGCAAAATTGCTGGTTTTCATGCTGTTTAGGCCCACCCTGAAAATAGCCTCTGGCGAGCGAGTTTTCTTGAGCCTCTTTTTGCCCCACTCGCAAGAGTTTCCCGCAAAAGGACAATAGACAGACATATACAGGTGAAACTCACGGTTTTTCACAGTTGGGCCCCACTGGGCTGGTGTTCTTTCTTGGATTTTCCCCGCCTGTTGTCACACACAGGGAGCCTGGTTTTGCAAAGTCTTGATGGTTTTCATGCTATGTAGTCCCTCCCTGAATATGGCCTCTGGGCGAGCGAGTTTTCTGGAGCCTCTTTTTGCCCCACTGCATGTGTTTCACGCAAGAGGACTGTAGACAGACATATACAGGTCAAACGCACAGTTTTTCACAGTTGGGCCCCTCTGGGTTAGTGTACTTTCCTGGATATCCCCGCCTCTTGTCACACACAGGGAGCCGGCTTTTGCAAAGTCTTGCTGGTTATCATGCTCTGTAGTCCCTCCCTGAAAATGGTCCTGGGCGAGCGTGTTTTCTGGAGCCTCTTTTTGCCCCACTCGCAAGAGTTTCATGCAAGAGGAGAGTAGACAGACATATAGAGGTCAAACTCACAGTTTTTCACAGTTGTGCTCCACTGGGCCAGTGTACTTTCCTGGATATTCCTTGTCTGGTGTCAGACACAGGGAGCCGACTTTTGAAGTCTTGCCGGTTTTCTTGCTCTGTAGTTCCTCCCTGAAAATGGCCTCGGGGCGAGCGAGTTTTCTGGAGCCTCATTTTGCCCATCTCGCAAGTATTTCACGCAAGAGGACAGTAGACAGACATATACTGGTCAAACTTACAGTTTTTCACAGTTGGGCCGCACTTGGGCTGTGTACTTTATTGGATTTTCCCCGCCTGTTGTCATATACAGGGAGCCGGCTTTTGCAAAATCTTATCGGTTTTTATGCTTTGTATTCCCTCCCTGAAAATGGCCTCTGGGCAAGCGAGTTTTCTGGAGCCTCTTTTTGCCCCACTCGCAAGAGTTTCATGCAAGAGGACAGTAGACAGACATACAGAGGTCAAACCCACAGTTTTTCACAGTTTCGCCTCACTGGGCCGGTGTACTTTCCTGTATATTCCCCGCCTGGTGTCACACAGAGGGAGCAGGCCTTTGAAAAGTTTTGCTGGTTTTCATGTTCTGTAGTCCCTTCCTGTAAATGTCCTCTGGGTAAAAGTGTTTTCTTGAGACTCTTTTTGCCCCACTCGCAGGAGTTTCACGCAAGAGGAATGTAGACAGACATATACAGGTCACACCACAGTTTTTCACAGTTGGGCCCCACTGGGCCGGTGTACTTTTTGGATTTTCCCCGCCTGGTGTCAGACACAGGAAGCCAGCTTTTGCAAACTTGCTGGTTTTCATGCTCTTTATGCCCTCCCTGAAAATGGCCTCTGGGCGAACGAGATTTCTTGAGCCTCTTTTTGCCTCACTCGCAAGAGTTTCCCGCAAAAGGACAGTAGACAGACATATACAGGTGAAACTCTCGGTTTTTCACAGTTGGGTTCCAATGGATGGTGTAATTTCCTGGATTTTCTCCGCCTGGTGTCACACAAGGGAGCCGGCTTTTGCAAAGTCTTGCCGGATTTCATGCTCTGTAGTCCCTCCCTGAAAATGGCCACTGGGCGAGTGAGATTCTGGAGCCTCTTTTTGCCCCACAAGCAAGAGTTTCACTCAAGACGAGAGTAGAGAGACATATACAGGTCAAACTCACAGTTTTTCACAGTTGGGCCCCACTGGGCCGGTGTTCTTTCTTGGATTGTCCCCGCCTGTTGTCATACACAGGGAGCCTGCTTTTGCAAAGTCTTGATGGTTTTCATGCTATGTAGTCCCTCCCTGAAAATGGCCTCTGGGCGAGCGAGTTTTCTGGAGCCTCTTTTTGCCCCACTGCATGTGTTTCACGCAAGAGGACTGTAGACAGACATATACAGGTCAAACGCACAGTTTTTCACAGTTGGGCCCCTCTGGGTTAGTGTACTTTCCTGGATATCCCCGCCTCTTGTCACACACAGGGAGCCGGCTTTTGCAAAGTCTTGCTGGTTATCATGCTCTGTAGTCCCTCCCTGGAAATGGTCCTGGGCGAGCGTGTTTTCTGGAGCCTCTTTTTGCCCCACTCGCAAGAGTTTCATGCAAGAGGAGAGTAGACAGACATATAGAGGTCAAACTCACAGTTTTTCACAGTTGTGCTCCACTGGGCCAGTGTACTTTCCTGGATATTCCTTGTCTGGTGTCAGACACAGGGAGCCGACTTTTGAAGTCTTGCCGGTTTTCTTGCTCTGTAGTTCCTCCCTGAAAATGGCCTCGGGGCGAGCGAGTTTTCTGGAGCCTCATTTTGCCCATCTCGCAAGTATTTCACGCAAGAGGACAGTAGACAGACATATACTGGTCAAACTTACAGTTTTTCACAGTTGGGCCGCACTTGGGCTGTGTACTTTATTGGATTTTCCCCGCCTGTTGTCATATACAGGGAGCCGGCTTTTGCAAAATCTTATCGGTTTTTATGCTTTGTATTCCCTCCCTGAAAATGGCCTCTGGGCAAGCGAGTTTTCTGGAGCCTCTTTTTTGCCCCACTCGCAAGAGTTTCATGCAAGAGGACAGTAGACAGACATACAGAGGTCAAACCCACAGTTTTTCACAGTTTCGCCTCACTGGGCCGGTGTACTTTCCTGTATATTCCCCGCCTGGTGTCACACAGAGGGAGCAGGCCTTTGAAAAGTTTTGCTGGTTTTCATGTTCTGTAGTCCCTTCCTGTAAATGTCCTCTGGGTAAAAGTGTTTTCTTGAGACTCTTTTTGCCCCACTCGCAGGAGTTTCACGCAAGAGGAATGTAGACAGACATATACAGGTCACACCACAGTTTTTCACAGTTGGGCCCCACTGGGGCCGGTGTACTTTTTGGATTTTCCCCGCCTGGTGTCAGACACAGGAAGCCAGCTTTTGCAAACTTGCTGGTTTTCATGCTCTTTATGCCCTCCCTGAAAATGGCCTCTGGGCGAACGAGATTTCTTGAGCCTCTTTTTGCCTCACTCGCAAGAGTTTCCCGCAAAAGGACAGTAGACAGACATATACAGGTGAAACTCTCGGTTTTTCACAGTTGGGTTCCAATGGATGGTGTAATTTCCTGGATTTTCTCCGCCTGGTGTCACACAAGGGAGCCGGCTTTTGCAAAGTCTTGCCGGATTTCATGCTCTGTAGTCCCTCCCTGAAAATGGCCACTGGGCGAGTGAGATTCTGGAGCCTCTTTTTGCCCCACAAGCAAGAGTTTCACTCAAGACGAGAGTAGAGAGACATATACAGGTCAAACTCACAGTTTTTCACAGTTGGGCCCCACTGGGCCGGTGTTCTTTCTTGGATTGTCCCCGCCTGTTGTCATACACAGGGAGCCTGCTTTTGCAAAGTCTTGATGGTTTTCATGCTATGTAGTCCCTCCCTGAAAATGGCCTCTGGGCGAGCGAGTTTTCTGGAGCCTTTCTTTGCCCCACTGCATGTGTTTCATGCAAGAGGACAGTAGACAGACATATACAGGTCAAACGCACAGTTTTTCACAGTTGGGCCCCTCTGGGTTAGTGTACTTTCCTGGATATCCCCGCCTCTTTTCACACACAGGGAGCCGGCTTTTGCAAAGTCTTGCCGGTTTCATACTCTGTAGTCCCTCCCTGAAAATGGCCCTGGGCGAGCGTGTTTTCTGGAGACCCTTCTTGCCCCACTCGCAAGAGTTTCACGCAAGAGGAGTGTAGTCAGACATATACAGGACAAAATCACAGGTTTTCACAGTTAAGTACGACAGGACGGTGTAATTTACTGGATTTTCCCCACAAGGTGTTACAAACAGGGACGCGGCTTTTGCAAAGTGTTGCCGGTTTTCATGCTCTGTAGACGCTCCCTGAAAATGGCCTCTGGGCGAGCGAGTTTTCTGGAGCCTCATTTTGCCCCACTCGCAAGTTTTTCATGCAACAGGACAGTAGACAGACATATACACGTCAAACGCACAGATTTTCACAGTTGGGCCCCACTTGGGCTGTGTACTTTATTGGATTTTCTCCGCCTGTTGTCACACATAGGGAGCCGGCTTTTGCAAAGTCTTATCGGTTTTCATGCTCTGTAGTCCCTCCCTGAAAATGGCCTCTGGGTAAGCGAGTTTTCTGGAGCCTCTTTTTGCCCCACTCGCAAGAGTTTCATGCAAGAGGACAGTAGAAAGACATACACAGCTCAAACTTACAGTTTTTTACAGTTGGCTGCAGTGTGCCGGTGTACTAGCTTGGAATTTCCCCGCCAGGTGTCACACAGAGGGAGCAGGATTTTGAAAAGTCTTGCTGGTTTTCATTCTCTGTAGTCTTTCCCTGAAGATGGCCTCTGGGCGAGCGAGTTTCCTGGAGCCTCTTTTTGCCCCACTAGCAAGAGTTTCAAGCAAGAGGACAGTAGGCACATATTTAGAGGTCAAATTCACAGTTTTTCACAGTTGGGCCCCTCTGGGCCGGTGTACTTTCTTGGATTTTCCCCACCTGGTATTCACACAGGGAGCCAGTGTACTTTCTTGGATTTCCCCGCGTAGTGTCACACACAGGGAGCCGGCTTTTGCAAAGTCTTGCCGGTTTTCATGCTCTGTAGACCCTACCTGAAAATCGCAAGAGTTTCACGCAAGAGGACAGTAGACAGACATATACATTTCAAAGTCACAGTTTTTCACAGTGGGGCCCCACTGGGCCTGTGTACTTTACTGGATTTTCCCCACCTGGTGAAAATGGCCTATGTCGAGCGAGTTTTCTGGAGCTTCTTTTTTGTCCCACTCAGGAGAGATTCAAGCAAGAGGAGAGTAGACAGACATATATAGGTCAAACTCACAGTTTGTCACAGTTGGGCCACACTGGGCCGGTGTACTTTCCTGGATTTTCTCCGCCTGGTGTCACACATGGAAGCCAGCTTTTGCAAACTTGCTGGTTTTCATGCTCTGTAGTCCCTCCCTGAAAATGGCCTCTGGGCGAGCGAGTTTTCTTGAGCCTCTTTTTGCCCCACTTGCAAGAGTTTCCCGCAAAAGTACAGTAGACAAACATATACAGGTCAAACTACAGTTTTTCACAGTTGGGTCCCACATGGTCGGTGTAATTTCCTGGATTTTCCACGTCTGGTGTCACACACAGGGTACCGGCTTTTGCAAAGTGTTGCCGGATTTCATGCTCTGTAGTCCCTCCCTGAAAATGCCCTCTGGCGAGCGAGATTTCTGGAGCCTCTTTTTGCCCCACTAGCAAGAGTTTCACGCAAGAGGAGAGTAGACAGACATATACAGGTCAAACTCACAGTTTTTCAAAGTTGGGCCACACTGGGCCAGTGTTTCTTAGATATTCCCCGCCTGGTGTCACACACAGGTTGCCTGCTTTTGCAAAGTCTTGATGGTTTTCATACTCTGTAGCCCCTACCTGAAAATGGCCTCTGGCGAGCAATATTTCTGGAGCCTCTTGTTGACCCACTCGCAAAAAATTCACGCTAGAGGACAGTACACATATATATACAGGTCAAACTCACAGTTTTTCACAGTTGTTCCCAACTGTGCCGGTGTACTTTCTGGAATTTCCCCGCCTGGTATCACACACAGGGAGCCGGCTTTTGCAAAGTCTTGCCGGTTTTCATGCTCTGTATTTCTTTCCTGATAATGTCCTCTGGGCGAGCGACTTTTCTGGAGCCTCTTTTTGCCCCACTCTCAAGAGTTTCATGCAAGAGGACAGTAGACAGATATATACAGGTCAAACTCACAGTTTTTCACACTTGGGACATACTGGATGGTGTACTTTCCTGGATTTACCCCGCCTGGTGTCACACACAGGGAGCCGGCTTTTGCTATGTCTTGCCTATTTTCATGCTCTGTAGTCCCTCCCTGAAAATGGACTCCGGGCGAGCGAGTTTTCTGGAGCCTCTTTTTGCCACACTCACAAGAATTTTACGCAAGAGGAAAGTAGACAAACATATACACGTCAAACTCACAGTTTTTCACAGTTGTTCCCCACTGGGCCCGTGTACTTTCTGGATTTTTCCCGCCTTGTATCACACACAGGGAGCCGGCTTTTGCAAAGTCTTGCCGGTTTTCATGCTCTGTAGTCCCTTCCTGATAATGTCCTCTGGGCGAGCGAGTTTTCTTTAGCCTCTTTTTGCCCCACTCGCAAGAGTTTCATGCAAGAGGACAGTAGACAGATATATACAGGTCAAACTCACAGTTTTTCACATTTGGGCCCCACTGGATGGTGTACATTCCTGGATTAACCCCGCCTGGTGTCACACACAGGGAGCCGGCTTTTGCAAAGTCTTTTCGGTTTTCATGCTCTGTAGTCCCTCCCTAAAAATGGCCTCTGTGCAAGCAAGTTTTCTGGAGCCTCTTTTTGCCCGACTTGCGAGTGTTTCATGCAAGAGGACAGGAGACAGACATACACAGGTCAAACTCGGAGTTTTTCACAGTTGGGCCCCACTGGGCCGGTGCACTTTCCTGGTTTTTCCCCGCCTGGTGTCACACACAGGGAGCCGGCCTTTGGAAAGTATTGCCGGTTTTCATGTTCTGTAGTCCCTCCCTTTAAATGGCCTCTGGGCGAGCGAGTTCTTGAGACTCTTTTTGTCCCACTTGCAAGAGTTTCATGCAAGAGGACAGTAGACAGACATATACAGGTCAAACTCACAGTTTTTCACAGTTGGACCCCACTGGGCTTGTGTACTTTCTTGTATTTTCCCTGCGGGGTGTCACACTCAGGGATCCGGCTTTTGCAAAATCTTGCCGGTTTTCATGCTCTGTAGTCGCTCTCTAAAAATGGCCTCTGGGTGAGCGAGTTTTCTGGATCCTCTTATTGTCCCACTCACAATAGTTTCACGCAAGAGGAGAGTAGACAGACATATACAGGTCAAACTCACAAATTTCAATATTGGGCCCCACTGGGCCGGTGTACTTTCCTGGATTTTCCCCGCCTGGTTCACACACAGGGAGCTAGCTTTTGCAAAGTCCTGCCGGTATTCATGCTCTGTAGTCCCTCCCTGAAAATGGCATCTGGGCGAGTGAGTTTTCTGGGGCCTCTTTTTGCCCCACTCGCAAGAGTTTCACGCAAGAGGACAGTAGACAGACATATAATGGTCAAACTCACAGTTTTTCACAGTTGGGCCCCACTGTTGGTGTAACTCCCTGATTTTCCCAGCCTGGTGTCACACACAGGGAGCCGGCTTTTGCAAAGTTATGCCAGATTTGATACTCTGTTGTCCCTCCCTGAAAATGGCCTCAGGGCGAGTGAGATTTCTGGAGCCTCTTTTTGCCCCCCTCACAAGTGTTTCACGCAAGAGGAGAGTAGATAGACATATACAGGTCATACTCACAGTTTTTCACAGTAGGGCCACACTGGGCTGGTGTACATTCTTGGATTTTTCCCGCCTGATGTCACACATAGGAAGCCGGCTTTTGCAAATTTGTTCCAGTTTTCATGCTCTGTAGTCCCTCCCTGAAAATGGCCTCTGGGCGATCGCATTTTCTGGAACCACTTTTTGCCCCACTCGCAAGAGTTTCACGCAAGAGGACAGTAGACAGACATATAGAAGTCAAACTCACAGTTTTTCACATTTGGGCCCCACTGGGCCGGTGTACTTTCTTGGATTTTCCCACCCGGGTGTCACACACAGGGAACCGGCTTTTGCAAAGTCTTTCCGGTTTTCATGCTCCGTAGTCCATCCCTGAAAATGGCTCTGGGCGGGCGAGTTTTCTGGAGCCTCTTTTTGCCCCACTCGCAAGAATTTCCCGCAAAAGGAGAGTAGACAGACATATACAGGTCAAACTCACAGTTTTTCACAGTTCGTCCCCACTGGATGGTGTAATTTTCTGGATTTTCCCCGCCTGGTGTCACACACAGGGATCCGGCTTTTGCAATGTCTTGCCGGATTTCATGCTCTGTAGTCCCTCTTTGAAAATGGCCTCTGGGCGTGCGAGATTTCTGGAGCCTCTTTTTGCCCCACTCGCAAGTGTTTCACGCAAGAGGAGAGTAGACAGACATATACAGATCAAACTCACAGTTTTTCACAGTTGGGCCCCACTGGTTGGTATAATTTCCTGGATTTTACCCACCTGGTGTCACACACAGGGAGCCGGCTTTGGCAAAGTCTTGCCGGTTTTCATGTTCTGTAGTCCCTCCCTGAAAATGGCCTTTGGGTGAGCGAGTTTTCTGAAGCCTCTTTTTGCCCCACTCGCAAGAGTTTCACGCAAGAGGAAAGTAGACAGACATATACAGGTCAAATTCACAGTTTTTCACTGTAGGTCCCCACTGGGCCAGTGTACTGTACTGGATATTCTCCGCCTGGTGTCACACACAGGGAGCCGGATTTTGCAAAATCTTGCCCGAATTCATGCTCTGTAGTCCCTCCTTGAAAATGGCCTCTGGGTGAGCGAGTTTTCTGGAGCCTCTTTTTGCACCACTCGAATGTGTTTCACGGAAGAGAACAGTAAACAGACATACACATGTGAAAGTCACAGTTTTTCACAGTTTTGCCCCACTGGGCCGGTTTGCTCTCCTGGATGTTACCCGCCTGGTGTCACACACAGGGAGCCAGCTTTTGCAAACTCTTGCCGATTTTCATGCTCTGTAGTCCCTCCCTGAAATGGCCTCTGGGTGAGCAAGTTTTCTGGAGCCTCTTTTTGGCCCACTCGCAAGATTTTCACGCAAGAGGACAGTAGACTAACATATAGAGGTCATACTCACAGTTTTTCATGTTGGGCCACACTGGGCTGGTGTACTTTCCTTGATTTTCCCCGCATTGTGTCACACACAGGGAACTGCCCTTTTGAAAGTTTTGCCGGTTTTCATGTTCTGTAGTCCCTCACGAAAATGGCCTCTGGGCGAGCAAGTTTACTGGAGCCTCTTTTTGCCCCACTCGTAAGTGTTTCAAGCAAGAGGAGAGTAGACAGAAATATACAGTTAAAACTCACATTTTTTACAGTTGGGCAACTTTGGGCCAGTGTACTTTCCTGGATTTCTCCCGGCTGGAGTGACATACTGGAAGCCGGCTTTTGCAAACTTGCTTGTTATCATGGTCTGTAGTCCCTCCCTGAAAAAGGCGTCTGGGCTAGCGAGTTTTCTGGACCTCTTTTTGCCCCACTCGCAAGAGTTTCATGCAAAAGGACAGTAGACAAACACATACAGGTCAAACTCACAGTTTTTCACAGTAGGGCCTCACTTGGCCGGTACACTTTCCTGGATTTCCCCCCATGGTGTCACACACAAGGAGCAGGCTACTGCAAAGTCTTGCCGGTTTTCATGCTCTTTAGTCCCTCCCTAAAATTCGCCACTGGGAGAGCGAGTTTTCTGGAGCCTATTTTTGCCCCACTCGCAAGAGTTTGACGTAAGAGGACAGTAGACAGACATATACAGGTCAAACTCACAATTTTTCACAGTTGGGCCCCACTGGGCCGGTGTACTCTCCTGGATTTTCCCCGCCTGGTGTCACACACAGGGAGCCGGCTTTTGCAAACTTGTTGGTTTTCATGCTTTGTAGTCCCTCCCTGAAAATGGCCTCTGGGCAATCGAGTTTTCTTGAGCCTCTTTTTGCCCCACTCGCAAGAGTTTACGCAAAAGGACCGTAGACAGACATATACTGGTCAAACTCAGAATTTTTCACAGTTGGGCACCACTAGACGGTGTAATTTTCTGGATATTCCCCGCCTGGTTTCACACACAGTGAGCCGGCTTTTGCAAAGTCTTGCCGGTTTTCATGCTCTGTAGTCCATCCCTGAAAATGGCCTCTGGGCGTGCAAGTTTTCTGGAGCCTCTTTTTGCCACCCTCGCAAGAGTTTCACACAAGAGGACAGTAGACAGACACTTACAGGTCAAACTCACAGTTTTTCACAGTAGGGCCTCACTTTGCCGGTGCACTTTCCTGTATTTTCCCCGCCTGGTGTCACTCACAAGGAGCCGGCTATTTCAAAGTCTTGCCGGTTTTCATGCTCCTTAGTCCCTCCCTGAAATTCTCCTCTGGGCGAGCGAGTTTTCTGGAGTCTATTTTTGCCCCACTCGCAAGAGTTTCTCATAATAGGACAGTAGACAGACATATACAGGTCAAACTCACAGTTTTTCACAGTTGTGCCCCACTGGGCCGGTGTACTTTCTGGAATTTCCCCGCTTGGTGTCACACACAGGGAGCCGGCTTTTGCAAAGTCTTGCCGGGTTTCATGCTCTGTAGTCCCTCCCTGAAAATGGCCTCTGGGCAAGCGAATTTTCTTGAGTCTCTTTTTGCCCCACTCGCAAGTTGGGCCCCACTGGGTCAGTGTACTTTCCTGGATATTTTCCGCCTGGTGTCACACACAGGGAGCCGGCTTTTGCAAAGTCTTGCCAGTTTTCATACTCTGTATTATCTCCTGAAAATGGCCTTTTGCGAGCGAGATTTCTGGAGCCTCTTTTTGTTCCACTAGCAAAAGATTCACGCAAGAGGACAGTAGACAGACATATACAGGTCAAACTCACAGTTTTTCACATTAGGTCCTCACTGGGCCGGTGTACTTTCTTAGATTTTCCGAGTATGGTGTCACACACAGGGAGCCAGCTTTTGAAAGTCTTGCCGGTTTTCCTGCTTTGTACTCCCTCCCTGAATCTGGCCTCTGGGCGAGCGAGCTTTTTGGGCCTATTTTTGCCCCACTCACAAGAGTTTCACGCAAAAGGAGAGTAGAAAGACATATACAAGTCAAACTCACAGTTTTTCACAGTTGGGCCCCACTGGACGGTGTAGTATTCTAGATTTTCCCTGCCTGGTGTCACACACAGGGAGCCGGCTTTTGAAAAGTCTTGCTTGTTTTCATGCTCTGTAGTCCCTCCCTGAAAATGGCCTCTGGGCGAGCGAGATTTTTGTAGCCTCTTTTTGCCCCACTCGCAGAGATTCATGCAAGAGGACAGTACAAAGACATATACAGGTCAAACTCACAGTTTTTCACAGTTGTTCCCCACTGGGCCGGTGTACTTTCTGGATTTTCCCCGCCTGGTGTCACACACAGGGAGCCGGCTTTTGCAAACTTGTTGGTTTTCATGCTTTGTAGTCCCTCCCTG
Source organism: Suncus etruscus (assembly GCF_024139225.1). NCBI lineage: Eukaryota > Metazoa > Chordata > Mammalia > Eulipotyphla > Soricidae > Suncus > Suncus etruscus. The sequence goes on along the minus strand of NW_026060305.1, from coordinate 107,547 downwards.
AAAATGGCCTGTGGGCAATCGAGTTTTCTTGAGCCTCTTTTTGCCCCACTTGCAAGAGTTTACGCAAAAGGACCGTAGACAGACATATACTGGTCAAACTCAGAATTTTTCACAGTTGGGCACCACTAGACGGTGTAATTTTCTGGATATTCCCCGCCTGGTTTCACACACAGTGAGCCGGCTTTTGCAAAGTCTTGCCGGTTTTCATGCTCTGTAGTCCATCCCTGAAAATGGCCTCTGGGCGTGCAAGTTTTCTGGAGCCTCTTTTTGCCACCCTCGCAAGAGTTTCACACAAGAGGACAGTAGAGACAGACACTTACAGGTCAAACTCACAGTTTTTCACAGTAGGGCCTCACTTTGCCGGTGCACTTTCCTGTATTTTCCCCGCCTGGTGTCACTCACAAGGAGCCGGCTATTTCAAAGTCTTGCCGGTTTTCATGCTCCTTAGTCCCTCCCTGAAATTCTCCTCTGGGCGAGCGAGTTTTCTGGAGTCTATTTTTGCCCCACTCGCAAGAGTTTCTCATAATAGGACAGTAGACAGACATATACAGGTCAAACTCACAGTTTTTCACAGTTGTGCCCCACTGGGCCGGTGTACTTTCTGGAATTTCCCCGCTTGGTGTCACACACAGGGAGCCGGCTTTTGCAAAGTCTTGCCGGGTTTCATGCTCTGTAGTCCCTCCCTGAAAATGGCCTCTGGGCAAGCGAATTTTCTTGAGTCTCTTTTTGCCCCACTCGCAAGTTGGGCCCCACTGGGTCAGTGTACTTTCCTGGATATTTTCCGCCTGGTGTCACACACAGGGAGCCGGCTTTTGCAAAGTCTTGCCAGTTTTCATACTCTGTATTATCTCCTGAAAATGGCCTTTTGCGAGCGAGATTTCTGGAGCCTCTTTTTGTTCCACTAGCAAAAGATTCACGCAAGAGGACAGTAGACAGACATATACAGGTCAAACTCACAGTTTTTCACATTAGGTCCTCACTGGGCCGGTGTACTTTCTTAGATTTTCCGAGTATGGTGTCACACACAGGGAGCCGGCTTTTGAAAGTCTTGCCGGTTTTCCTGCTTTGTACTCCCTCCCTGAATCTGGCCTCTGGGCGAGCGAGCTTTTTGGGCCTATTTTTGCCCCACACACAAGAGTTTCACGCAAAAGGAGAGTAGAAAGACATATACAAGTCAAACTCACAGTTTTTCACAGTTGGGCCCCACTGGACGGTGTAGTATTCTAGATTTTCCCTGCCTGGTGTCACACACAGGGAGCCGGCTTTTGAAAAGTCTTGCTTGTTTTCATGCTCTGTAGTCCCTCCCTGAAAATGGCCTCTGGGCGAGCGAGATTTTTGTAGCCTCTTTTTGCCCCACTCGCAGAGATTCATGCAAGAGGACAGTACAAAGACATATACAGGTCAAACTCACAGTTTTTTACAGTTGTTCCCCACTGGGCCGGTGTACTTTCTGGAATTTCCCCGCTTGGTGTCACACACAGGGAGCCGGCTTTTGTAAAGTCTTGCCGGGTTTCATGCTCTGTAGTCCCTCCCTGAAATTCTCCTCTGGGCGAGCGAGTTTTCTGGAGCCTACTTTTGCCCCACTCGCAAAAGTTTCACGGAAGTGGACAGTAGACAGACAAATACAGGTCAAACTCACAGTTTTTCACAGTTGGGCCACACTAAGCCGGTGGACTTTTTTGGATATTCCCCGCCTGGTGTCACATAAATGGAGCCGGCTTTTGCAAAGTCTTGCCGGTTTTCATGCTCTGTAATCCCTCCCTAAATATGGCCTCTAGGCGAGCGAGTTTTATTGAGACTCTTTTTGCCCCACTCGCAAGAATTTCATGCAAGAGGAGAGTAGACACACATATACAGTTAAAACTCACATTTCTTCACAGCTGGGCCCCACTGGGCCAGTGGAATTTCCTGGATTTTCTCCGCCTGGTGTCACACACAGGTAGCCGGCTTTTGCACACATGCTGGTTTTCATGCACTGTAGTCCCTCCCTGAAAATGGCCTCTGGGCGAGCGAGTTTTCTGGAGCCTCTTTTTGCCCCACACTGCAAGAGTTTACGCAAAAGGACAGTAGACAGACATATACAGGTCAAATTCACAGGTTTTCACAGTTGGGCACCACTGGACGGTGTAATTTCCTGGATTTTCCCCACCTGGTGTCACACAGAGGGAGCTGGCTTTTGCAAAGTCTTGCCGGTTTTCATGCTCTGTAGTTTCTCCTGAAAATGGCCTTTTGTGAGCGAGATTTCTGGAGCCTCTTTTTGTTCCACTAGCAAAAGATTCACGCAAGAGGACAGTACACAGACATATAGAGGTCAAACTCAGAGTTTTTCACAGTACTTATCCACTGGGCCGGTGTACTTTCTGGATATTCCCCGCCTGGTTTCACATACAGGGAGCCGGCTTTTGCAAAGTCTTGCCGGTTTTCATGCTCTGTAGTCCCTCCCTGAAAATGGTCTCTGGGCTAGCGAGTTATCTAGAGACTCTTTTTGCCCCACTCGCAAGATTTTCACGCAATAGGAGAGTAGACAAACATATACAGGTCAAACTCAGAGCTTTTCACAGTTGGGCCCCACTGGGCTTGTGTACTTTTCTTGATTTTCCCCGCCTAGTGTCGCACACAGGCAGCTGGCTTTTGCAAAGTCTTGCCGGTTTTTATACTCTGAAGTCCCTCCTTGAAAATGGCCTCTGGGCTAGCGAGTTTTCTAAAGCCTCTGTTTGTCATACTCGCAAGTGTTTCATGCAAGAAGACAGTAGACAGACATATACAGGTCCAACTCACAAGTTTTCACAATTTGCCCCCACTGGGCCAGTGTACTTTGTTGGATTTTCCCCAGCTGGTGTCACACACAGGGAGCCGGCTTTTGCAACGTTTTGCCGAACTTCATGCTCTGTAGTCCCTCCCTGAAAATGGCCTCTAGGCGAGCGAGATTTCTGGAGCCTCTTTTTGCCCCACTCGCAAGAGTTTCACGCAAGAGGAATGTAGACAGACATATACAGGTCAAACTCACAGTTTTTCACATTTGGGCCCCACTGGGCTGGTGTACTTTCTGGATTTTCCCCGCCTGGTGTCACACACAGGGAGCCGGCTTTTGCAAAGTCTTGCCGGATTTCATGCTCTGTAGTTCCTCCCTGAAAATGGCCTCTGGGCGAGCGAGATTTCTGGAGCCTCTTTTTGCCCCTCTCGCAAGTGTTTCACGCAAGAGGAGAGTAGACAGACATATACAGGTCAAACTCACAGTTTTTCACAGTTTGGCCCCACTGGTTGGTATAATTACCTGGATTTTACCCGCCTGGTGTCAGACAGAAGGAGCCGTCTTTGGCAAAGTCTTGCCGGTTTTTATGCTCTGTAGTCCCTCCCTGAAAATGGCCTTTGGGCGAGCAAGTTTTCTGGAGGCTCTTTTTGCCCCACTCGCAAGAGTTTCACGCAAGAGGAAAGTAGACAGACATATACAGGTCAAACTCACAGTTTTTCACTGTAGGGCCCCACTGGGCCAGTGTACTGTACTGGATAGTCTCCGCCTAGTGTCACACACAGGATGATGATTTTGAAAGTCTTGCCAGAATTCATGCTCTGTAGTCCCTCCCTGAAAATGGCCTCTGGACGAGCGAGTTTTCTGGTGCCTCTTTTTGCCCCACTCGAAAGAGTTTCACGCAAAAGGACAGTAGACAGACATACACATGTCAAAATCACACTTTTTCACAGTTGGGCCCCACTGGGCCTGTGTGCTCTCCTGGATGTCACCCGCCTGGAGTCACACACAGAGAGCCAGCTTTGCAAACTCTTGCCGGTATTCATGCTCTGTAGTCCCTCCCTGAAATGGCCTCTGGGTGAGCAAGTTTTCTGGAGCCTCTTTTTGCCCAACTCGCAAGTGTTTCACGCAAGAGGACAGTAGACAGAGATATAAAGGTCAAACACAGTTTTTCACAGTTGTGCCCCACTGGGCCGGTGTACTTTCTTGGATTTTTCCCGCCTGGTCTCACACACTGGGAGCCGGCTTTTGCAAAGTTTTGCCGGTTTTCATGCTCTGTAGTTGTCCCTGAAAATGGCCTCTGGGCGAGCGAGATTTCTGGAGCCTCTTTTTGCCCCACTCGCAAGATTTTCACGCAAGAGGACAGTAGACTAACATACACAGGTCATACTCACAGTTTTTCACAGTTGGGCCACACTGGGCTGGTGTACTTTTCTTGATTTTCCCCGCATTGTGTCACACACAGGGAGCTGTCCTTTTGAAAGTTTTGCCTGTTTTCATATTCTGTAGTCCCTCCATGAAAATGGCCTCTTGGCGAGCAAGTTTACTGGAGCCTCTTTTTGCCCCACTCGTTAGAGTTTCACGCAAGAGGAGAGTAGACAGAAATATACAGTTAAAACTCACATTTTTTTACAGTTGGGCAACTTTGGGCCAGTGTACTTTCCTGGATTTTCTCTGCCTGGAGTGACACACTGGAAGCAGGCTTTTGCAAACTTGCTGGTTTTCATGATCTGTAGTCCCTCCCTGAAAATGGCGTCTGGGCGAGCGAGTTTTCTGGAGCCTCTTTTTGCCCCACTCACAAGAGTTTCTCGCAAGAGGACAGTAGAAAGACACATACAGGTCAAACTCACAGTTTTTCACAGTAGGGCTTCACTTGGCCGGTGTACTTTCCTGGATTTTCCCCGCCTGGTGTCACACACAAGGAGCCGGCTATAGCAAAGTCTTGCCAGTTTTCATGCTCTTTAGTCCCTCCCTGAAATTCTCCTCTGGGCGAGCGAGTTTTCTGGCGCCTATTTTTGCCCCACTCGCAAGAGTTTCACGTAAGAGGACAGTAGACAGACATATACAGGTCAAACTCACAGTTTTTCACAGTTGGGCCACACTAAGCCGGTGGACTTTCCTGGATATTCCCCGCCTGGTGTCACACACAGGTTGCCGGCTTTTGCAAAGTCTTGCCGGTTTTCATGCTGTGTAATCCCTCCCTGAAAATGGCCTCTGGGCGAGCGAGTTTTTTAGAGCCTCTTTTTGTTCCACTAGCAAATGATTCACGCAAGAGGATAGTAGACAGACATATACAGGTCAAACTCAAAATTTTTTACATTAGGGCCTCACTGGGCCAGTGTACTTTCTTAGATTTTCCGAGTATGGTGTCACACACAGGGAGCCGGCTTTTGAAAGTCTTGCCTGTTTTCATGCTCTGTAGTCCCTCCCTAAAAATGCCATGTGGGCGATCGTGTATTCTGGAGCCTATTTTGCCCCACTTGCAAGAGTTTCACGCAAGAGTAGAGTAGACACATATATACAGTTAAAACTCCCATTTTTTCACAGTTGGGCCCCACTGGGCCGGTGTACTCTTTTGGATTTTCCCCGCCTGGTGTCACACAGGTAGCCGGCTTTTGCAAACTTGTTGGTTTTCATGCTCTGTAGTCCCTCCCTGAAAATGGCCTCTGAGCGAGCGAGTTTTCTTGAGCCTCTTTTTGCCCCACTCGCAAGAGTTTACGCAAAAGGACAGTAGACAGACATATACAGGTCAAACTCAGAGTTTTTCACAGTTGGGCTCCACTGGATGGTGTAATTTCCTGGATTTTCCCCGCCTGGTGTCACACACAGGGAGCCCACTTTTGCAAAGTGTTGCCAGTTTACATGATCTGTAGTCCCCCACTGAAAATGGCCTCTGGGCGAGCGAGTTTTCTGGAGCTTATTTTTGCCCCACTCACAAGAGTTACACAGAAGAGGAGAGTAGACAGAAAGATACAGGTCAAAATCACAGTTTTTTAATGTTGGGCCCCACTGGGCCAGTGTACTTTCTTGGATTTTCCCCGCCCGGTGTCACACACAGGGAGCTGGCTTTTGCAAAGTCTTGCCGGTTTTCATGCTCTGTACTCCATCCCTGAAAATGGCCTCTGGGCGAGCAATTTTCTGGAGCCTCTTTTTGCCCCACTCGCAAGTGTTTCATCCAAGAGGACAGTACACAAACATACAGAGGTCAAACTCAGAGTTTTTCACAGTTCTTCCCCACTGGGCCTGTGTACATTCTGGATATTCCCCGCCTGGTGTCACACACAGGGAGCCGGCTTTTGCAAAGTCATGCTGGCTTTCATTCTCTGTAGTCCCTCCCTGAAAAGGGCCTCTGAGCAAGCTAATATTCTGGAGCCTTTTTTTGCCCACTCGCAAGAGTTTCACGCAAGAGGACAGTAGACAGACATATAATGGTCAAACTCACAGTTTTTCACAGTTGGGCCCCACTGTTGGTGTAACTCCCTGATTTTCCCGCCTGTTGTCACACACAGGGAGCCAGCTTTTGCAAAGTCTTGCCGGTTTTCATGCTCTGTAGTTTCTCCCTAAAAATGGTCTCTGGGCTAGCGAGTTATCTAGAGACTCTTTTTGCCCCACTCGCAATAGATTCACACAAGAGGAAAGTAAACAGATATATACAGGTCAAACTCACAGTTTATCACAGTTGGGCCCCACTGGGCTTGTGTACTTTCCTGGATTTTCCCCAACTGGTGTCACACACAGGGAGCCGGCTTTTGCAAAGTCTTGCCGGTTTTCATGCTCTGTATCCCTTCCCTGAAAATGCCATGTGGGCAAGCGAGGTTTCTGGAGCCTCTTTTTGGCCCACTCGAAAGATTTTCACGCAAGAGGACAGTAGACAGACATACACATGTCAAAGTCACAGTTTTACACAGTTGGGCCCCACTGGGCCGGTGTGATCTCCAGATGTTACCCGCCTGCTGTCACACACAGGGAGCCAGCTTTTGCAAACTCTTGCCGGTTTTCATGCTCTGTAGTCCCTCCCTGAAATGGCCTCTGGGTGAGCAAGTTTTCTGGAGCCTCTTTTTGCCCCACTCGCAAGTGTTTCACGCAAGAGGACAGTAGACAGACATATAAAGGTGAAACTCACAGTTTTTCACAGTTGTGCCCCACTGGGCCGGTGTAATTTCTTGGATTTTCCCCGCCTGGTGTCACACACAAGGAGCCGGCTATTGCAAAGTCTTGACAGTTTTCATACTCTGTAATTCCTCCCTGAAAATGGCCTCTGGGCGATCGAGTTTTTTGGAGCCTCTTTTTGCCCCACACGCAAGAGTTTCACGCATGAGGAGGGTAGACACACATATACATTTAAAACTCCCATTTTTCACTGTTGGGCCCCACTGGGCCAGTGTACTCTCCTGGATTTTCTCCGCCTGGTGTCACACACAGGGAACCGGCTTTTGCAAACTTGTTGGTTTTCATGCTCTGTAGTCCCTCCCTGAAAATGGCCTCTGAGCGAGCGAGTTTTCTTGAGCCTCTTTTTGCCCCACTCGCAAGAGTTTACACAAAAGGACAGTAGACAGACATATACAGGTCAAACTCAGAGTATTTCACAATTGGGCACCACTGGACGGTGTAATTTTCTGGATTTTCCCCGCCTGGTGTCACACACAGGGAGCCAGCTCTTGCAAAGTCTTGCCGGTTTTCATGCTCTGTAGACCCCCGCTGAAAATGGCCTCCAGGCGAGCGAGTTTTCTGGAGCTTATTTTTGCCCCACTCACAAGAGTTACACAAAAGCGGAGAGTAGACAGAAATATATAGGTCAAACTCACAGTTTTTCAATGTTGGGCCCCTCTGGGAGAGTGTACTTTCTTGGATTTTCCCCGCCCGGTGTCACACACAGGGAGCTGGCTTTTGCAAAGTCTTGCCGGTTTTCATGCTCTGTACTACCTCCCTGAAAATGGCCTCTGGGCGTGCAATTTTCTGGAGCCTCTTTTTGCCCCACTCGCAAGAGATTCACGCAAGAGGACAGTACACAGACATATAGAGGTCAAACTCAGAGTTTTTCACAGTTCTTCCCCACAGGGCCGGTGTACTTTCTGGATATTCCCCACCTGGTGTCACACACAGGGAGCCAGCTTTTGCAAACTCTTGCTGGTTTTCATTCTCTGTAGTCCCTCCCTGAAAAGGGCCTCTGAGCGAGCTAATATTCTGGAGCCTTTTTTTGCCCACTCGCAAGAGTTTCACAGCAAGAGGACAATAGACATGTCAAACTCACAGTTTCTCACAGTTGGGCCAAACTAGGCCGTTGTACTTTCTTGGATTTTTCCCGCCTGGTGTCACACACAGGGAGCCGGCTTTTGCAAAGTCTTGCCGGTGTTCATGCTCTGTAGTCCCTCCCTAAAAATGGTCTCTGGGCTAGCGAGTTATCTAGAGACTCTTTTTGCCCCACTCGCAATAGTTTCACGCAAGAGGACAGTAAACAGATATATACAGGTCAAACTCACAGTTTATCACAGTTCTTCCCCACAGGGCCGGTGTACTTTCTGGATATTCTCCACCTGGTGTCACACACAGGGAGCCAGCTTTTGCAAAGTATTGCCGGTTTTCATGCTCTGTAGTCCTTCCCTGAAAATGCCATGTGGGCGAGCGAGTTTTCTGGAGCCTCTTTTTGCCCCACTCGCAAGAGAATCATGCAAGAGGACAGTAGATAGACATAGAAAGGTCAAGTTCACAGTTTTTCACAGTTGGGCTCCACTGGGCCGGTGTACTTTCTTGGATTTTCCCCGCCTTGTGTCACACATAGGGAGCCGGCTTTTGCAAATTCTTGCCGGTTTTCATGCCCTGTAATCCGTCCCTGAAAATGGCCTCTGGGCAACCGAGTTTTCTGGAACCTGTTTTTGCCCCACTTGCAAGTGTTTCACGCAAGAGGACAGTAGACAGACATATACAGGTCAAAATCACAGATTTTTACAGTTGGGCCCCACTTGGCCAGTGTACTTTCCTAGATTTTCTCCACCTGGTGTCACACACGGAGCCGGCTTTTGCAATATCTTGCTGGTTTTCATGCTCTGTAGTCCCTCCTTGAAAATTGTCTCTGGGCTAGCGAGTTTTCCTGAGACTCTTTTTGCCCCACTCGCAAGAGTTTCATGCAAGAGGACAGTAGACATATATATACAGGTCAAACTCACAGTTTTTCTAAGTTGGGCCCCACTGGGCCAGTGTACTTTCCTGGATATTTTCCGCCTTGTGTCACACACAGGGAGCCGGCTTTTGCAAAGTCTTGCCAGTTTTCATACTCTGTAGACTATCCTGAAAATGGCCTTTTGGCGAGCGAGATTTCTGGAGCCTCTTTTTGTTCCACGAGCAAAAGATTCATGCAAGAGGACAGTAGACAGACATATACAGGTCAAACTCACAACTTTTTACATTATGGCCTCACTGGGCCAGTGTACTTTCTTTGATTTTCCGAGTATGTTGTCACACACAGGGAGCCGGCTTTTGAAAGTCTTGCCGGTTTTCCTGCTCTGTACTCCCTCCCTGAATATGGCCTCTGGGCGAGCAAGTTTCTGGATACTCTTTTTGCCCCACTCGCAAGAGATTCACACATGAGGACAGTACACAGACATATACAGGTGAAACTCACAGTTTTTCACAATTGTTCCCCACTGGGCCAGTGTACTTTCTGGATTTTCCCCGCCTGTGTCACACACAGGGAGCCGGCTTTTGCAAAGTCTTGCCGGTTTTCATGCTCTGTAGTCCCTCCCTGAAAATGGCTTCTGGGTGAGTGAGTTTTCTGGAGCCTCTTTTTGGCCCACTCGCAAGAATTTCATGCATGTGGAGAGTAGACAGACATATACAGTTAAAACTCACATTTTTTCACAGTTGGGCCCAACTGGGCCGGTGTACTTTCCTGGATTTTCCCCGCCTGTGTCACACACAGGGAGCCGGCTTCATAAAACTCTCCAGTTTTCATCCTCTGTAGTCCCTCCCTGAATATGGCCTCTGGGCGAGCGAGTTTTTTTGAGCCTATTTTTGCCCCACTCGCAAGAGTTTCACGCAAAAGGACAGTAGACAGACATATACAAGTCAAACTCACAGTTTTTCACAGTTGGGCCCCACTGGACGGTGTAATATTCTGGATTTTCCCTGCCTGGTGTCACACACAGGGACCCGGCTTTTGAAAGTCTTGCCGGTTTTCCTGCTCTGTACTCCCTCCCTGAATATGGCCTCTGGGCGAGTAAGTTTTCTGGAGCCTCTATTAACCCCACTTGTAAGAGATTCACGCAAGAGTACAGTACACAGACATATACAGGTCAAACTCACAGTTTTTCACAGTTGTTCCCCACTGGGCCGGTGTACTTTCTGGATTTTCCCCGCCTGGTGTCACACACAGGGACCCGGCTTTTGAAAGTCTTGCCGGTTTTCCTGCTCTGTACTCCCTCCCTGAATATGGCCTCTGGGCGAGTAAGTTTTCTAGAGCCTCTATTAACCCCACTTGTAAGAGATTCACGCAAGAGTACAGTACACAGACATATACAGGTCAAACTCACAGTTTTTCACAGTTGTTCCCCACTGGGCCGGTGTACTTTCTGGATTTTCCCCGCCTGGTGTCACACACAGGGAGCCGGCTTTTGCAAAGTCTTGCCGGTTTTCATGCTCTGTAGTCCCTCCCTGAATATGGCCTCTGGGCGAGCGAGTTTTTTTGAGCCTATTTTTGCCCCACTCGCAAGAGTTTCACGCAAAAGGACGGTAGACAGACATATACAGGTCAAACTCACAGTTTTTCACAGTTGGGCCCCACTGGATTGTGTAATATTCTGGATTAACCCTGCCTGGTGTCACACACAGGGAGCCGGCTTTTGAAAAGTCTTGCCTGTTTTCATGCTCTGTAGTCCCTCCCTGAAAATGGCCTCTGGGCGAGATTTCTGGAGCCTCTTTTTGCCCCACTCGCAGAGATTCATGCAAGAGGACAGTACACAGACATATACAGGTCAAACTCAGAGTTTTTCACAGTTGTTCCCCATTGGGCCGGTGTACTTTCTGAAAATTTCCCGCTTGGTGTCACACAAAGGGAGCCGGCTTTTGCAAAGTCTTGCCAGGTTTCATGCCCTGTAGTCCCTCCCTGAAAATGGCCTCTGGGCGAGCGAATTTTCTTGAGTCTCTTTTGCCCCACTCGCAAGAGTTTCACGCAAGAGGACAGTAGACAGACACATAGAGGTCAAACTCACAGTTTTTCACAGTTGGGCCTCACTTGGCAGGTGCACTTTCCTGGATTTTCCCTGCCTGGTGTCACACACAAGGAGCTGGATTTTGCAAAGTCTAGCCGGTTTCATACTCTTTACTCCCTCCCTGAAATTGGACTCTTGGCGAGCGAGTTTTCTGGAGCCTATTTTTGCCCCACTTGCAAAAGTTTCACGTAAGAGGACAGTAGACAGACAAATACAGGTCAAACTCACAGTTTTTCACAGTTGGGCCACACTAAGCCAGTGGACATTCCTGGATATTCCCCGCCTGGTGTCACACACAGGTTGCCGGCTTTTGCAAAGCTTGCCGGTTGTCATGCTCTGTAGTCCCTCCCTGATAATGGCCTCTTGGCGAGCGAGTTTTCTGGATACTCTTTTTGCCCCACTCGCAAGAGATTCACGCAAGAGGACAGTAGACAGACATATACAGGTCAAACTCAGAGATTTTCACAGTTGGGCCCCACTGGGCTTGTGTACTTTCCTCGATTTTTCCCGCCTGGTTCACACACAGGGAGCCGGTTTTTGCAAAGTCTTGCCAGTTTTCATGCTCTGTAGTCCCTACTTGAAAATGGCCTCTGGGCTAGCGAGTTTTCTGAAGCCTCTTTTTCTCATACTCGCAAGAGATTCATGCAAGAAGACAGTAAACAGACATATACATGTCAAACTCACAGGTTTTTACAGTTGGCCCCCACTGGGCCAGTGTTCTTTGTTGGATTTTCCCCGCCAGTTGTCACACACAGGGAGCCGGCTTTGGCAAAGTTTTGCTGGTTTTCATGCTCTGTAATCCCTCCCTGAAAATGGTCTCTGGGCGATCGAGTTTTCTGGAGCCGCTTTTTGCCCCACTCGCAAGAGTTTCCAAGCAAGAGGACAATAGACAGATCAAACTCACAATTCTTCACAGTTGGGCCTCACTGTCCTGTGTACTTTCTTTGATTTTCCCCGCCTGGTGTCACACACAGGGAGCCGGCTTTTGCAAAGCTTTCCGGTTGTCATGCTCTGCAGTCCCTCCCTGATAATGGCCTCTGGGCGAGCGAGTTTTCTGGATACTCTTTTTGCCCCACTCGCAAGAGATTCACGCAAGAGGACGGTACAAAGACATATACAGGTCAAACTCACAGTTTTTCACAGTTGGGCCTCACTTGGCCGGTGCACTTTCCGGATTTTCCCCGCCTGGTGTCACACACAAGGAGATGTCTTTTGCAAAGTCTTGCAGGTTTTCATGCTCTGTAGTCCCTCCCTGAATATGGTCTCTAGGTGAGCGAGTTTTTTTGGGCCTCTTTTTGCCCCACTCGCTAGAGTTTCACGCTAGAGGAGAGTAGACAAACATATACAGGTGGAACTCACAGTTTTTCACAGTTGGGCCACACTAAACTGGTGGACTTTCCTGGATATTCCCCGCGTGGTGTCACACAGTGTCAGCCAGCTTTTGAAAACTCTCCGGTTTTCATGCTCTGTATTCCCTCCCTGAATATGGCCTCTGGGTGAGCGAGTTTTCTTGGGCCTCTTTTTGCCCCACTCGCAAGAGTTTCACGCAATAGGACAGTAGACAGACATATACAGGTCAAACTCAGAGTTTTTCACTGTTGGGCCTAACTGGGTGGTGTAATTTCCTGGATTTTCCCCGCCTGGTGTCACACACAGGGAGCCGGCTTTTGCAAAGTCTTGCCTGTTTTCATGCTCTGTAGTCCCTCCCTGAAAATGGGCTCTGGGTGCGCGAGTTTTCTGGAGCCTCATTTTGCCCCACTCGCAAGAGATTCATGCAAGAGGACAGTACACAGACATATACAGGTCAAACTCAGAGTTTTTCACAGTTGTTCCCCACTGGGCCGATGTACTTTCTGGAATTTCTTCGCTTGGTGTCACACACAGGGAGCCGGCTTTTGCAAAGTCTTGCCGGTTTTCATGCTCTGTAGTCCCTCCCTGAAAATGGCCTCTGGGCGAGCGAGTTCTCTTGAGTCTCTATTTGCCCCACTCGTAAGATTTTCACGCAAGATGACAGTAGACAGACACATACAGGTCAAACTCACAGATTTTCACAGTTGGGCCTCACTTGGATGGTGCACTTTCCTGGATTTTTTCAGCCTGGTGTCACACACAATGAGCCGGCTTTTGAAAGTCTTGCCTTTTTTCATGCTCTGTAGTCCCTCCCTGAAAATGCCATGTGGGTGAGCGAGTATTCTGAAGCCTATTTTGCCCCACTCGCAAGAGTTACACGCAAGAGGATAGTAGACACTCATATACAGTTAAAACTCCCATTTTTTCACAGTTGGGCCCCACTGGGCCGGTGTACTTTCCTGGATTTTCCCCACCTGGTGTAACACAAAGGGAGCTGGCTTTTGCAAACTTATGGTTTTCATGCTTTGTAGTCCCTCCCTGAAAATGGCCTCTGGGCGAGCAAGTTTTCTTGAGCCTCTTTTTGCCCCTCTCGCAAGAGTTTACGCAAAAGGAGAGTAGACAGACATATACAGGTCAAACTCACATTTTTTCACAGTTGGGCACCACTGGACAGTGTAATTTCCTGGATTTTCCCCGCCTGGTGTCACACACAGGGAGCTGGCTTTTGCAAAGTCTTGCCGGTTTTCATGATCTGTAGTCCCCCGCGGAAAATGACCTCCAGGCGAGCGAGTTTTCTGGAACCTATTTTTGCCCCACTCAAAAGAGTTTCACAAAAGAGGAGAGTAGACAGAGATATACAGGTCAAACTCACAGATTTTCACTGTTGGGCCTCACTGGGCCAGTGTACTTTCTTGGATTTTCCCCGCCTGGTGTCACACAAAGGGAGCCGGCTTTTGCAAAGTCTTGCAGGTTTTCATGCTCTGTACTCCCTCCATGAAAATGGCCTCTGGGCGAGCAATTTTCTGGAACCTGTTTTTGCCCTACTCGCAAGAGATTCACGCAAGAGGACAGTACACAGACATATACAGGTCAAACTCAGAGTTTTTCAAAGTTGTTCCCCACTGGGCCGGTGTACTTTCTGAATTTTCCCCGCCTGGTGTCACACACAGGGAGCCGGCTTTTGCAAAGTCTTGCCGGTTTTCATGCACTGTAGTCCCTCCCTGAAAAGGGCTTCTCAGCGAGCTAATTTTCTGGAGCCTTTTTTTGCCCATTTCGCAAGAGTTTCAGAGCAAGAGGACAATAGACAGGTCAAACTCACAATTTTTCACAGTAGGGCCCCACTGGGCCAGTGTATTTTCTTGGATTTTCCTCTCCTGGTTTCACTCACAGGGAGCCGGCTTTTGCAATGTCTTGCCGGTTTTCATGCTCTGTAGTCCCTCACTGAAAATGGCCTCTGGGCTAGCGAGTTATCTAAAGACTGTTTTTGCCCCACTCGCAAGAGTTTCACGCAAGAGGACAGTAGACAGAAATATACAGGTCAAACTCACACTTTTTCACATTTGGGCCCCACTGAGCCTGTGTACTTTCCTGGATTTTTCCCGCCTGGTGTCACACAAAGGGAGCCAGCTTTTGCAAATTCTTGCCGGTTTTCATGCTCTTTAGTCCCTCCTTGAAAATAGCCTCTGTGCTAGCGAGTTTTCTAAAGCCTCTTTTTGTCATAATCGCAAGAGTTTCACGCAAGAGAACAGCAGACAATCATATACAGGTCAAACTCACAGTTTTTCACAGAAGGGCCCCACTGGGCCAGTGTACTTTGTTGGATTTTCCCCACCTGGTGTCACACACAGGGAGCCGGCTTTTGCAATGTTTTGCCGGTTTTTATTCTCTGTAATCCCTTCCTGAAAATGGCCTCTGGGCGATCGAGTTTTCTAGAGCCTCTTTTTACCCCACTTGCAATCGTTCCCAAGCAAGAGGACAATAGACAGATCAAACTCACAATTTTTCACAGTTGGGCCCAACTGGGCTGGTGTACTTTCTTGGATTTACCCTGCCTGATGTAACACACAGAGAGCCGGATTTTGCAAAGTCTTGCCGGTTGTCATACTCTGTACTTCCTCCCTGAATATGGCCTCTGGGCGAGGGATTTTTCTGGAGCCTCTTTTTGCCCCACTCGCAAGAGTTTCACTCAAGAGGACAGTAGACAAACATATACAGGTCAAACTCACAGTTTTTCACAGTTGGGCCCCACTGGGTTGGTGTACTTTCTTGAATTCTCCCCGCCTGGTGTCACACACAGGGAGCTGGCTTTTGCAAAGTTTTGCCGGTTATCATGCTCTGTAGTCCCTCCCTGAAAATGGCCTCTGGGCGATCGAGTTTTCTGGAGCCTCTTTTTGCCCCACTCGCAAGAGTTTCCAAGCAAGAGGACAATAGACAGATCAAACTCACAATTTTTCACAGTTGGGCCCCACTGGGCCGGTGTACTTTCTTGGATTTACCCCGCCTGGTGTCACACAGAGAGTCGGCTTTTGCAAATTCTTGCCGGTTATCATGCTCTGTATTCCCTCACTGAAAATGGCCTCTGGGCGAGGGATTTTTCTGGAGCCTCTTTTTGCCAGTTTTTATGCTATGTAGTTCCTCCTTGAAAATGGCCTCTCGGCGATCGAGTTTTCTGGAGCCTCTTTTTTCCCCACTCGCAAGAGTTTCATTAAGAGGACAATAGAGAAACATATACAGGTCTAACTCACAGTTTTTCACAGTTAGCCCCACTGTGCTGGTGTACTTTCCTGGATTTCCCTGGCTGTGTCACACACAGGGAGCCTGCTTTTGCAAAGTCTTGCCAGTTTTCATACTCTGTTGTTTCTCCCGAAAATCAGTGAGTGTCTCTTCATGATTCATTATGCTGAATTCAGAATGGACATGATTTTTTGTACCTGTGTGACAACGAGACATGTTTTTGACAACTCATTTGCCTGTTTTGGGTAAAAATGTAAGCAACCAATTTCTTGCCTCGAAGGTAATAAATCCAGGTTCTGAATTCTGAACTGTTCATTATAGGTCTATGACACCACAATTCATGACGCTGAATTCAGAAAGAACATGTTTTTCCCAACATGTGTGACCATGAGTGATGATTTTGACATCACATTTGCGACATTTGGACAAAACTGTTGACAACAAATTTCTTGTCTCTAAGGTCGTATTTCCAGGGTCCGAACTCAGAAATGTCAATTCTACGCCGTGACTGTCACTTCATGAATCATGATGCTGAATTCAGAATGGACATCTATTTCTGAACATGTGTGACAATGAGACATGTGTTTGATATCTCATTTGCCTGTTTTAGGCAAAAATGTAGACAAATATTTTCATGCGTCCGAGGTAATAATTCCAGGTTCTGAATTCTGAAATGTGTATTCTAGTACAATGACATCACAATTCATGACGCTGACAACAGAAAAAAACATGTTTTTCCAACCTGTGTGACCATGAGTGATGATTTTGACATCACATTTTTGTAATTTGGTCAAAACAGTTGACAAAAAATTCCTTGTCTCTAAGATCAAATACAGAGTCTAAACTCAGAAATGTCAATTGTAGGCCGTGACTGTCACTTCATGATTCATGATGCTGAATTCCGAATGCACATGTTTTTCCGAACCTGTGTGACCATGAGACATGTTTTTTACATCTCAATTACCTGTTTCGGGCAAAAATGTAGACAACCAATTGCTTGCCTCGGAGGAATTAATTCCAGGTTCAGAACTCCGATATGTGCATTCTAGGTCTATGACATCAAAATTCATGACGCCAAATTCAGAATGAACATGTTTTTCCCAACCTGAGTGACCATGAGTGATGATTTTGACATCACATTTGCGACATTTGGTCAAAAGTGTTGACAACAAATTTCTTGTTTCTAAGGTCTTAATTCCATGGTCCGAACTCAGAAATGTCAATTCTAGGCCGTGACTGTCACTTCATGATTTATGATGCTGAATTCAGAATGGACTTCTTTTTTCCGAACCTGTGTGACCACGAGACATGTTTTTGACATCGCATTTGCCTGTTTTGGGTAAAAATGTAGACAACCAATTTCTTACCTCAGAGGTAATAATTTCTGGTTCTGAATTCTGAAATATGCATTCTAGGTCTATGACATCACAATTCATGACGCTGAATTCATAATGATCATGTTTTCCCCAACCTGTGTGACCATGAGTGATGATTTTGACATCACATTTGCGACATTTGATCAAAACTGTTGACAACAAATTTCTTGTCTCTAAGGTCGTATTTTTGGGTGCAAACTCAGAAATGTCTATTCTAGGCCGTCACTGTCACGTCAGAATTCATGATGCTGAATTCAGAATCACATGTTTCTCTGAACATGTGTGACCACGAGACATATTTTTGAGATCTCAGTTGCCTGTTTCGGGCAAAAATGTAGACAACCAATTTCTTGCCTATGAGTTTCTGAACTCAGAAATGTGAATTCTAGGCCGTGACTGTCACTTTATGATTTATGATGCTGAATTATGAATGGACATGTATTTTCGAACCTGTGTGATCACGAGACATGTTTTTGACAACTCATTTGCCTGTTTTGGGCAAAAATGTAGACAACAAATTTCTTGCCTCGGAGGTAATAATTCCAGGTTCTGAATTCAGAAATGTGCATTCTAGGTCTATGACATCACAATTCATGACGCTGAATTCAGAATAAACATGTTATTCCCAACTTATGTGACCATGAGTGATGATTTTGACATCACATATGCGACCTTTTGTCAAAACGGTTGAGAACAAATTTCTTGTCTCTAAGGTTGGTTTTCCAGTTTCTGAACTCAGAAATGTGAATTCTCGGCCGTGACTGTCACTTCATGACACATGATGCTGAATTCAGAATGAACATGTTTTTCCCAACCTGTGTGACCATGAGTCATGATTTTGACATTGCATTTGCGGCACTTGATGCAAAATGGTTGACAACAAATTTATAGTCTCTAAGGTCGTATTTCTAGGGTCCGAACTCAGAATTGTCAATTCTAGGCTGTGACTGTCATTTCATGATTTATGATGCTGAATTCAGAGTGGTCATGTTTTTTCGAACCTCTGTTTGACCACGAGATATGTTTTTGAGAACTCATTTGCCTGTATTGGGCAAAAATGTAGACAACCAATTAGTTGCTGCGGAGGTAATAATTCGAGGTTCTGATTTTAGAAATGTGCTTTCTTCGTCTATGACATCACAATACATGATGCTGTATTCAGAATGAACATGTTTTTCCTAACCTGTGCGACCATGAGAAATGATTTTGACATCACATTTGCGACATTTGGTCAAAATTGTTGACAACAAATTTCTTGTCTTTAATGTCGTATTTCCAGGGACCGTACTCAGAAATTTCAATTCTAGGCCATGACTGTCACTTCATGATTCATGATGTTGAATTCAGAATGAATGTATTTTTCCAAACCTGTATGACCAAGAGACATATTTTTGACATCTCTTTTGCCTGTTTTCGGCAAAAATGTAGACAAACTATATCTTGCCTCGAAGATAATGATTCCAAGTTCTGAATTCTGAAATATGTATTCTAGGTCTATGATCACAATTCATGATGCTGAATTCAGAATGAACATGTTTTTCCCAACGTGTGGGACCATGAGTGATGATTATATATCACATTTGCGACATTTCTTAAAAACTGTTGGCAACAAATTTCTTGTCTCTAAGGTCGTATTTCCAGGCTCTGAACTTAGAAATGTCAATTCTAGTCTGTGACTGTCACTACATGATTCATGATGCTGAATTCAAATGGGCATGTTTTTCCGAACCTGTATGACAACGAGACATGTTTTTGAAATCTCATTTGCCTGTTTTGAGCAAAAATATAGGCAAACTATTTCTTGCCTCGGACGTAATAATTCCAGGTTCTGAATTAGGAAATGTGCATTCTAGGTCTATGACATCACAATTCATGATGCTGAATTCAGAATGAACATGTTTTTCCCAAAGTTTGTGACCATGATTGCTTATTTTGATATCACATTTGCGACATTTGGTGAAAATTGTTGACAACAAATTTTTTGTCTCTAAGGTCATATTTCCAGGGTCCAAACTCAGAAATGCCAATTCTAGGCCTTGACTGTCATTCATGATTCATGATGATGAATTCAAATGGACATGTTTTTCCTAACCTGTGTGA
The DNA here is from genome assembly GCF_024139225.1 of Suncus etruscus. Lineage (NCBI taxonomy): Eukaryota > Metazoa > Chordata > Mammalia > Eulipotyphla > Soricidae > Suncus > Suncus etruscus. Next base: position 88,534 of record NW_026060305.1, on the reverse strand, counting down.
CAACGATACATGTTTTTGACATCGCATTTGCCTGTTTTGAGCAAAAATGAAGACAACCAATTTCTTGCCTCCAAGGAAAGAATTCCAGGTTCGAATTCTGAAATGTGCATTCCAGGTCAATGACATCACAATTCATGTTGTCGAATACAGAATGAACATGTTTTCCCCACCGGTGTGACCACGAGTGGTTATTTTGATATAACATTTGCGACACTTGGTCAAAACTGTTGACAACAAATTTCTTCTCTCTAAGGTTGTATTTCAAGGTTTTGAACTCAGAAATGTCAATTCTAGGCCGTGATTGTCACTTCATGATTCATGATGCTTAATTCAAATGGACATATTTTTCCGAACCTGTGTGACCATGAGAAATGTCTTTTACATCTCATTTGCCTGTTTTGAGCAAAAATGGAGACAACCAATTTCTTGCCTTGGAGGTAATAATTCCAGGTTCCAAATTCTGAAATGTGCATTCTCTGTTTATGACATCATAGTTCATAATATGGTATTAAAAATGAACATATTTTTCCCCATCTGTTTGACCATGAGAGATGATTTTTATATCACATTTGCAACATTTGGTCAAAACTGTTGAGAACAAATTTCTTGTCTCTAAGGTCGTATTTCCAGGGTGCAAAATCAGAAATGTCAATTCTAGGCCGTGACTGTCACTTCATGATTCATGATGCTGAATTCAAATGGTCATGTTTTTCCGAAGCTCTCTGACCACGAGACATGTGTTTGACATCTCATTTGCTTGTTTTGAGCAAATATGTAGACAACCAATTTCTTGCCTTGGAGAAAATAATTCCAGGTTTCAAATTTTGAAATTTGCATTCTAGGTCTATGATATCACAATTAGTGATGCTGAATTCAGAATGAACATGTTTTTACCAACGTGTGTGACAATGAGTGAATGATTTTGATATCACATTTGCGACATTTGGTCAAAATTGTTGACAACAAATTTTTGTTTCTAAGGTCATATTTTCAGGTTCTGAACTCAGAAATATCAATTCAAGGCCGTGACTGTCACTTCATGATTCATGATGCTGAATACAAATGGACTTGTTTTGCCGAACCTGTGTGACCACGAGACATGTGTTTGACATCTCATTTGCCTGTTTTGAGCAAAAATGTAGACAACCAATTTCTTGCCTCGGAGGTAATTATTCCAGGTTCTGAATTCTGAAATGTGCATTCTAGGTCTATTACATCACAATTCATGATGTCGTATACAGAATGAACATGTTTTTCCCCACCGGTGTGCCCACGAGCGATGATTTTGTTATTCCATTTTAGACATTTTGTCAAAACTATTGACAACAAATTTCTTGTTACTAAGTTCGTATTTCCAGGTTCTGAACTCAGAAAGGTCAATTCAAGGCCGTGACTGTCACTTCATAATTCATGATGCTGAATTCAAATGGACATGTTTTTCCGAACCTGTGTGACCACGAGAAATGTTTTTTACATCTCTTTGGCCTGCTTTGAGCAAAAATGTAGACAAACAATTTCTTGCCTGGAAGGTAATAATTCCAGGTTCCGAATTCTAAAATGTGCATTCTCTGTTTATGACATCACAATTCATGATGTGGTATTAAAAATGAACATGTTTTTCCCCATCTGTGTGACCATGTGAGATGATTTTCACATCACAATTGCGATATTTGGTCAAAACTGTTGACAACAAATTTCTTGTCTCTAAGGTCGTATTTCTAGGTTCTGAACTCAAAATGTCAATTCTAGGCCGAGACAGTCAATTCGTAATTCATGATGCTGAATTCAAAATGGACATGTTTTTCCGAAACTGTGTGTCCACGGCACGTGCTTTTTACATCTCATTTGCCTGTTTTGGTCAAAAAGGTAGACAACCAATTTCTTGCCTCGGAGGTAATAATTCCAGGTTCTGAATTCTGAAATGTGCATTGTAGGTCTATGACATCACAATTCGTGATGCTGAATTCAGAATGAACATGTTTTTCCCAACCTGTGTGACCATGAGTGATGATTTTGACATCACATTTGCAACATTTGGTCAAAACTGTTGACAACAAATTTCTTGTCTCTAAGGTTGTATTTCCAGTTTTTGAACTTAGAAATGTCAATTCTAGGCTGTGCTGTCAATTCATGATTCATGATGCTGAATTCAAATGGACATGTTTTTCCGAACCTGGGTGAGCACGAGGCATGTTTTTGATAACTCATTTGACTGTTTTGGGCAAAAATGTAGACCACAGATTTCTTGCCTCAGAGGTAATAATTCCAGGTTCTTAATTCTGAAATGTGCATTCTAGGCCTAAGACATCACAATTCATGATGCTGAATTTAGAATGAACATGTTTTTCCCAATTTGTGTGACCATGAGAGATGATTAGGACATCACATTTGCGATATTTGGTCAAATTTGTTGACAAAAAATTTATTGTCTCTAAGGTCGTATTACCAGGGTCCGAACTCAGAAATGTCAATTGTAGGCCGTGACTGTCACTTCATGTTTCTAGATGCTGAATTCAGAATGATCATGATTTTCCGAACCTGTGTGACCACGAGACATGTTTTTGACATCTCATTTGCCTGTTTTGGGCAAAAATGTAGACAACCAAATTCTTGCCTCGGATTATAATTCCAGGTTCTGAATCTTGAAATGTGCATTCTAGGTCTATGAAATCACAATTCATGACGCTGAATTCAGAGTAAACATGTTTATCCCAACCTGTGTGATATTGAGTGATGATTTTGACATCACATTTGCGACATTTGTTCAAAACAGTTGACAACAAATTTCTATTCTCTAAGGTCGTATTCCCAGAGTCGAACACAGAAATGTCAATTCTAGGCCGTGACTGTCACTTCATGATTCATGATGCTGAATTAGAATGGACATCTTTTTCCGAACCTGTGTGACAACGAGACCTGTTTTTGTCAACTCATTTGCCTGTTTAGGGCAAAAAAGTAGACAAACAATTTCTTGCCTCGGAGGTAATAATTCCAGGTTCTGAATTCTGAAATGTGCATTCTAGGACTAAGAAATCACTATGCATGATGCTGAGAACAGAATAAACATATATTTCCCATCCACTGTGACCAAGAGTGATGATTTTGACGTCAAATTTTCGATAGATGGTCAAAACTATTGACAACAAATTTTTTTTTTCAAAGGTCGTATTTCTAGGGTGCGAAATTAGAAATGTCAATTCTAGGCCGTGACTGTCACTTCATGATTCATGATGCTGAATTCAGAATGGACATGTTTTTCCGAACATGTGTGACCACGAGACATATATTTGACAACTCATTTGCCTGTTTGGGCAAATATGTAGACAATGAATTTCTTGCCTCGGAGGTAATAATTTCAGGTTCTGAATTCTGAAATGTGCATTCTAGGTCTATGACATCAGAATTAATGATGCAGAAATCAGAATGAACATGTTTTTCCCAAATGTGTAACGGTGAGTGATGATATTTAAATCACATTTGCGACATTTGGTCAAAAGTGTTCACAAAAAATTTCTTGTCTCTAAGGTCGTATGTCCAAGATCCGAATTCAGAAATGTCAATTCTAGGCCGTGACTGTCACTTCGTGATTGTTGATGCTGAAATCAGAATGCTCATGTTTTTCAGAACCAGTGTGACCACGAGACATGTTTTTGATATCTCATTTGCCAGTTTTGGCCAAAAATGTAGACAACCATTTTCTTCCCTCGGAGGTAATAATTCCAGGTTCTGAATTCTGAAATGTGAATTCTAGGACTAAGAAATCACAATGCATGACGCTGAATTCAGAATAAACATGTTTATCCAACCTGTGTGACCTTGAACGATGATTTTGACATCACATTAGCGGCACTTGGTGCAAAACGGTTGACAACAAATTTCTTGTCTCTAAGGTCGTATTTCCATGTTCCAAACTCAAAAATGTCAATTCTAGGCCATGACTGTCACTTCATGATTCATGATGCTGAATTCAGAATGGACATGTTTTTCCGAACCTGTGGGACCATGAGACATGTTTTTGACATCTTATTTGCCTGTTTTGGGCAAAAAGGTAGACAACAAATTTCTTGCCTCGGAGGTAATAATTCCAGGTTCTGAGTTCTGAAATGTGCATTCTATGTCTATGACATCACAATTCATGACACTGAATTCAGAATGAACATGTTTTTACCAACTTGTGTGACCATGAGTGATGATTTTGACATCACATTTGCGACATTTGCTCAAAACTGTGAAGATCTAATTTCTTGTCTATAAAGTCGTATTTCCAGGGTCTGTACTCAAAAATGTCACTTCTACGACATGACTGTCACTTCATGATCCATGAAGCTGAATTCTGAATGCACATATTTTTCCGAACCTGTGTGACCACGAGACATGTTTTTGACATCTCTTTTGCCAGTTTTGGGCAAAAAGGTAGACAACCAATTTCTTCTCTCGGAAGTAATAATTCCAGGTTCTGAAATATGAAGTGTGCATTCTAGGTCTATGACATCACAATTCAGGATGCTGAATTCAGATTGAACATGTTTTTCCAACCTGTGTGACCATGAGTGTTGATTTTGACATCACATTTGAGGCACTTGATGCGAAATAGTTGACAACAAATTTCTTATTTCCAAGGTCGTATTTCCAGTGTCCGAACTCAGAAATGTCAATTCTAGGCTGTGTCTGTCACCTCATGACTCATGATGCTGAATTCAGAATGGACATGTTTTTCCGAACCTGTGTGACCACGAGACATGTTTTTGACAACTCATTGGCCTGTTTTGGGCAAAAATGTAGACAACGAATTTCTTGCCTCGGAGGTAATAATTCCAGGTTCTGAGTTCTGAAATGTGCATTCTAGGTCTATGACATCACAATTCATGACGCTGAGTTCAGAATGAACATGTATTTCCCAAACTGTGTGACCATGAGTGATGATTTAGATGTCACATTTGCGACATATTGTCAAAACTGTTGACAGCAAATTTTTTGTATTCTAACGTCGTATTTCCAGGTTCTGAACCAAGAAATGTCAATTATAGGCAGTGACTGTCACTTCATGAATCATGATGCTGATTTCAGAATGACCATATTTTTCCGAACCTGTGTGACCACGAGATATGTTTTTGACATCTCTTTTGCCTGTTTTTGGCAAAAAGGTAGACAACCAATTTCTTGCCTTGGAGGTAATAATTCCAGGTTGTGAATTCTGAAGTGTGCATTCCAGGTCTATGACATCACAATTCATGACGCTGAATTCAGAATGAACATGTTTTTCCCAACCTGTGTGACCATGAGTGATGATTTTGACATCACATTTGCGACATTAGGAAAACTGTTGACATGAAATTTCTTGTCTCTAAGGATGTATTTACAGGGTCTGAACTCAAAAATGTCAATTCTAGGCCGTGACTGTAACTTCATGATTCATGATGCGGAAATCAGAATGGACATGTTTTTCCGAACCTGTGTGACCATGAGTGATGATTTTGACATCACATTTGCGTCACTTCGTCAAAACGGTTGACAACAAATTTCTTGTCTCTAATGTCGTATTTCCAGGGTCCGAATTCAGAAATGTCAATTCTAGACTGTGACTGTCACTTCATGATTCATGATGCTGAATTCAGTATGAACATGTTTTTCCGAACCTGTTTGACCATGAGACATATTTTTGACAACTCATTTATATGTTTTGGGCAAAAATTTAGACAACCAATATCTTGCCTCGGAGGTAATAATTCCAGGTTCTGAATTCTGAAATGTGCATTCTAGGACGATGACATCACATTTCATGATGCTGAATTCAGAATGCACATGTTTTTCTGAACCTGTGTGACCACGAGACATGTTTTTGATATCTCATTTGCCCGTTTTGGCCAAAAATGTAGACAACAAATTTCTTCCCTCGGAGGTAATAATTCTAGGTTCTGAATTCTGAAATGTGTATTTTAGGGCTATGACATCACAATTCATAATGCTGAGTTCAGAATGAACATGTTTTTCGCAACCCGTGTGACCATGAGTGATGATTTTGACATCACATTTATGACACTTGGGCAAAACGGTTGACAACAAATTTCTTGTCTCTAAGATCGTATATACAGGGTCCGAACTCAGAAATCAATTCTAGTCCGTGACAGACACTTCATGACTCATGATGCTGAATTCAGAATGACCATATTTTTCCGAATTTGTGTGACCACGAGACATGTTTTTGACAACTCATTTGCCTGTTTTCGGCAAAAATGTAGACAACCAATTTCTTTCCTCGGAGATAATAATTCCAGGTTCTGAATTCTGAAATGTTCATTCTAGGTCTATGACATCACAATTCATGACACTGATTTCAGAATGAACATTTTTTCCCAAACTGTGTGACCATGAGTGAAGATTTAGACGTCACATTTTTGACATATGGTCAAAACTGTTGACAACAAATTTTTTGTATTCTAAGGTTGTATTTCCAGGTTCTGAACTCAGAAATGTCAACTCTAAGCCATGACTTTCACTTCATGACTCATGATGCTGAATTCAGAATGATCATGTATTTCCCAACCTGTGTGACAATGAGTGATGATTTTGACATCACAAGTGCAACATTTGGTGAAAAAGGTTGACAACAAATTTCTTTCCTCTAATGTCGTATTTCTAGGGTGAACTCAGAAATGTCAATTATAGGCCGCGACTGTCACTTCCTGATTCATGATGCTGAATTCAGAATGGACATGTTTCTCTGAACATGTTTGTCCATGAGACATGTTTTTGACAACTCATGTGCTTGTTTGGGCAAAAATGTAGACAACCAATTACTTGCCTCAGAGTTAATAATTCCAGGTTGTAAATTCTGATATGTGCATTCTAGGTCTAAGAATTCACAAATCATGACGCTGAATTCAGAATAAACATGTTTTTCCCAACTTGTGTGACCATGAGTGATGATTTTGACATCACATTTCCGACTTTTGGTCAAAACTGTTGAGAACAAATTTCTTGTCTCTAAGGTCGTATTTCCGGGTCCAAACTCAGAAATGTCAATTTCAAGCCATGACTGTCACTTCATGATTCAAGATGCTGAATTCAGAATGGACATGTTTTTGAACCTGTTTGACCGGGACATATGTTGATGACAACTCATTTGCCTGTTTTGGGCAAGAATGTAGACAACCAATTTCTTGCTTCGTAGGTAATAATTCCAGGTTCTAAATCTTGAAATTTGCATTCTATACTATGACATCACAATTCATGATGCTGAATTCAGAATGAACATGTTTTTTTCAACCTGTGTTACCATGCGTGATGATTTTGACATCACATTTGCGACATTAGGAAAACTCTTGACAAGAAATTTCTTGTCTCTAAAGTCGTATTTCCAGGTTTTGAACTCAGAAATGTCAATTCTAGGCCATGACTGTAACTTCATAATTCATGATGTGGAATTCAGAATGGACATGTTTTTTCTGAACCTGTGTGACCATGAGTGATGATTTTGACATCACATTTGCGTAACTTGGTCAAAACGGTCGACAACAAATTTCTTGTCGGTAATGTCGTATTTCCAGGGTCCGAACTCAGAAATGTCAATTCTAGGCTGTGGCTGCCTCTTCATGATTCATGTGGCTGAATTCAGAATGGACATGTATTTCTGAACCTGTGTGACCACGAGGAATGTTTTTGACAACTCATTTGCCTATTTTGGGCAAAAATGTAGACAATCAATTTCTTGCCTCGGAGGTAATAATTCCAGTTTCTGAATTCTGAAATTTGCATTCTAGGTCTATGACATCACAATTCATAACGCTGAATTCAGAATAATCATATTTTTCTTAACCTGTGTGATCATGAGTGATTATTTTGACATCACATTTGTGGCAGTCGGTGCAAAATGTTTGACAACAAATTTTTTGTCTTTAAGGTAGTATTTCGATGGTCTGAACAAAAATTGTCAATTCTAGGCCGTGACTGTATCTTCATGATTCATGATGCTGAATTCAGAATGGACAGTTTTTTCCCAACCTTTGTGACCATGAGTGATGATTTTGACATCACATTTGCGAAATTTGGTCAAAACAGTTGACAACTAAGTTCTTGTTACTAAGGTAGTATTTCCAGGGTCTGAACTCAAAAAGGTCAATTCTAGGCCATGACCATCATCACTTCATGAGTCATGATGCTGAATTCAGAATGAACATGCTTTTCCGAACCTGTGTGACCAAGAGACATGTTTTTGACATCTCATTTGCCTGTTTTGGGCAAAAAGGTAGACAACCAATTTCTTGCTACGGAGGTAATAATTCCAGGTTCTGAGTTCAGAAATGTGCATTCTAGGCCTCTGACATCACAATTTATGACACTGAATTCAGAATAAACATCTTTATCCCAACCTGTGTGACCATGAGTGATGATTTTGACATCACATTTGAGACATTTGGTTAAAACAGTTGAGAACTAATTTCTTGTCTATAAAGTCGTATTTCCAGGGTCTGTACTCAGAAATGTCACTTCTAGGCCGTGACTGTCACTTCATGATCCATGAAGCTTAATTCAGAATGGACATGTTTTCCCGAACCTGTGTGACCACGAGACATGTTTTTGACATCACTTTTGCCTGTTTTGGGGAAAAAGGTAGACAACCAATTTCTTCTCTCGGAGGTAATAATTCCAGGTTCTGAAATATGAAGTGTGCATTCTAGGTCTATGACATCACAATTCATGATTGTGAATTCAGAATGAACATGTTTTTCCCAACCTGTGTGACCATGAGTGTTGATTTTGACATCACATTTGAGGCACTTGGTGCGAAATAGTTGACAACAAATTTCTTATTTCCAAGGTCGTATTTCCAGGGTCCGAACTCAGAAATGTCAATTCTAGGCCGTGTCTGTCACCTCATGTCTCATGATGCTGAATTCAGAATGGACATGTTTTTCCGAACCTGTGTGACCAGGAAACATGTTTTTGACAACTCATTGGCCTGTTTTGGGCAAAAAGGTAGACAACCAATTTCTTACCTCGGAGGTAATAATTCCAGGTTCTGATTTCTGAAATGTGCATTCTAGGTCTATGACATCATAATTCATGACGCTGAGTTCAGAATGAACATGTATTTCCCAAACTGTGTGACCATGAGTGATGGTTTAGACGTCACATTTGCGACATATGGTCAAAACTGTTGAGAACAATTTTTTTGTATTCTAAGGTCGTATTTCCAGGTTCTGAACTCAGAAATATCAATTCTAGGCAGTGACTGTCACTTCATGACTCATGATGCTGAATTCAGAATGGACATGGTTTTCCGAACCTGTGTGACCACGAAACATGTTTTTGACATCTCTTTTGCCTGTTTTGAGCAAAAAGGTAGACAACCAATTTCTTGCCTTGAAGGTAATAATTCCAGGTTGTGAATTCTGAAGTGTGCATTCGAGGTCTATGACATCACAATTCATGACGCTGAATTCAGAATGAACATGTTTTTCTCAACCTGTGTGACCAAGAGTGTTGATTTTGACATCACATTTGAGGCACTTGGTGCAAAATAGTTGCCAACAAATTTCTGATTTCTAAGGTCGTATTTCCAGGGTCCGAACTCAGAAATGTCAATTCTAGGCCGTGACTGTCACTTCATGATTCATGATGCTGAATTCAGAATGGACATGTTTTTCCAATCCTGTGTGACCACGAGACATGTTTTTGACAACTCATTTGCCTGTTTTGGGCAAAAATGTAGACAAACAATTTCTTGCTTCGCAGGTAATAATTCTAGGTTCTGAATTCTGAAATGTGCATTCTAGACTATGACATCACAATTCATGATGCTGAATTCAGAATGAACATGTTTTTTTCAACCTGTGTGACCATGAGTGATGATTTTGACATCACATTTGCGACACTAGTAAAACTGTTGACATAAATTTCTTGTCTGTAAGATTGTATTTACAGGGTCTCAACTCAAAAATGTCAATTTTAGGCCGTGAATGTAACTTCATGATTCATGATGCGGAATTCAGAATGGACATGTTTTTACGAACCTGTGTGACCACGAGACATATTTTTGACATCTCTTTTGCCTGTTTTCGGCATAAATGTAGCCAAACAATGTCTTGCCTCGGAGATAATAATTCCACGTTCTGTATTCTGAAATATGCATTCTAGGTCTATGACATCACAATTGATTATGCTGAATTCAGAATAAACATGTTTTCCCCAACCTGTGTGACCATGAGAGATGATTTTGATATCACATTTGCGACATTTGGTCAAAACTGTTGACAACAAATTTTTTGTCTCTAAGGTCGTATTTCCAGGTTCAGAACTCAGAAATGTCAATTCTAAGCCGAGACAGTTACTTCGTAATTCAAGATGCTGAATTCAAAATGGACATGTTTTTCTGAACCTGTGTGACCACGATACATGTTTTTTACATCTAATTTGCCTGTTTTGAGCAAAAAAATGGACAACCATTTCTTGCCTCGGAGGTTTCTTGCCTCCAGGTTCTGAATTCTGAAATGTGCATTCTAGGTCTATGACATCACAATTCATGATGCTGAATTCAGAATGAACATGTTTTTCCCAATGTTTGTGACCATGATTGATGATTTTCATATCATATTTACGACATTTGTTCAAAACTGTTTACAAAAATTTTCTTGTTTCTAAGGCCGTATTTTCAAGGTCTCAACTCAGATAAGTCAATTCTATGCCGTGACTGTCACTCCATGATTCATGATGCTGAATTCAAATGGAAATATTTTTCCGAACCTGTGTGACCACGAGACATGTGTTTGACATCTCACTTGCCTGTTTTGAGCAAAAATGTAGACAACCAATTTCTTGCATTGGAGGTAATAGTTCCATGTTCTGAATTCTGAACTGTGCATTCTAGGTCTATGACATCACAATACATGATGTCAAATACAGAATGAACATGTTTTTCCCCACCGATGTGATGACGAGTGATGATTTTGATATCACATTTGCGACACTTGGTTAAAACTGTTGACAACAAATTTCTTGTTTCTCAGGTCGTATTTCCAAGGTCTAACTCAGAAATGTCAAATCTAGGCCGAGACAGTGAATTCGTCATTCATGATGCTGAATTCAAAAGGGACATGATTTTCTCAACCTGTGTGACCACGAGACATGTTTTTTACATATCATTTGCTTGTTTTGAGCAAAAATGTAGACAACTACTTTCTTGCCTTGAGGTAATAATTACAGGTTCCGAATTATGAAATGTGCATTCTAGGTCTATGACATCACAATTCATGATGCTGAATTCAGAATGAACATGTTTTTCCCAACGTGTGTGACCATGAGTGATGATTTTGATATCTTATTTGCGACATCAGTCAAAAGTGTTGACAACAAATTTCTTGTCTCAAAGGTCGTATTTCCAGGTATTTCTGAATTCAGAAATGTCAATTCTAGGCCGCGACTGTCACTTCATGATTCATGATGCTGAATTCAAATGGACATGTTTTTCCGAACCTGTGTGACCACGAAACATGTTTTTGACATCTCTTTTGCCTGTTTTGAGCAAAAAGGTAGACAACCAATTTCTTGCCTTGGAGGTAATAATTCCAGGTTGGGAATTCTGAAGTGTGCATTCGAGGTCTATGACATCACAATTCATGACGCTGAATTCAGAATTAACATGTTTTTCGCAACCTGTGAGACCTTGAGTGATGATTTTGACATCAAATTTCCGACATTTGGTCAAAACAGTTGACAACAAATTTCTTGTCTTTAAGGTCGTATATATAGTGTCTGAACTCAGAAATGTCAATTCGAGGCTGTGACTGTCACTTCATGATTCATGATGCTGAATACAAATGGACATGTTTTTCCGAACCTGTGTGACCACGAGACATGTTTTTCATGTCCATTTGCCTGTTTTGAGCAAAAATGTAGACAACTAATTTCTTGCCTCTGAGGTAATAATTCCAGGTTCTGAAATCTGAAATGTGCACTCTAGGTCTATGACATCACAATTCATGATGCTGAATTCAGAATGAACATGTTTTTTCCAACATGTGTGACCATGTGAGATGATTTTGACATCTGCAACATTTGGTCAAAACTTTTGACAACATATTTCTTGTCTCTAAGGTCGAATTTCCAGGTTCTGATCTCAGAAATGTCAATTGTAGGCCAAGACAGTCACTTCGTAATACATGATGCTAAATTCAGAATGAACATGGTTTTCCCAACATGTGAGATCATGAGTGATATTTTGATATGAATTTTGGGACATTTGGTCAAAACTGTTCACAACAAATTTCTTGTCTCTAATGTCGTATTTCCAGGGTCCGAACTCAGAAATGTCAATTCTCGGCCGTGACTGTCACTTCATGATTCATGATGCTGAATAGAAATGGACATGTTTTTCCGAACCTGTGTGAACACGAGACATGTTTTTTGGCATCATTTGCCTGTTTTGAGCAAAAATGTAGACAACTAATTTCTTGCCTTGAGGTAATAATTACAGGTTCCGAATACTGAAATGTGCATTCTAGGTCTATGACATCACAATTCATGATGCTGAATTCAGAATGAACATGTTTTTCCCAATGTGTGTGACCATGAGTGATGATTTTGATATCACATTTGCGACATTCAGTCAAAAGGGTTGACATCAAATTTCTTGTCTCAAAGGTAGTATTTCCAGGTATTTCTGAATTCAGAAATGTCAATTCTAGGCCGTGACTCTCACTTCATGATTCATGATGCTGAATTCAAATGGACATGTTTTTCCGAACCTGTGTGACCACGAGACATGTGTTTGACATCTCATTTGCCTGTTTTGAAAAAATGTATACAAACAATTTCTTGCCTCGGAGGTATTAATTTGAAGTTCTGAATTCTGAAATGTGCATTCTAGTTCTGTGACATCACAATATATGATGAGAAATTCAGAATGAACATATTTTTTTCCACCTGTGTGACCACGAGAGTTGATTTTGATATCACATTTTCGACACTTGGTCAAAACTGTTGACAATAAATTTCTTGTCTCTAAGGTCGTATTTCCAGGTTCGGAACTCAGAAATGTCAATTCTAGGCCGTGACATTCACGTCATGATTCATGATGCTGAATTCAAATGGACATGTTTATCCGAACCTGGGTGACCACGAGACATGTTTTTGACAACTCATTTGCCTGTTTTGAGCAAAAATGTAGACAACCAATTTCTTGCCTCGGAGGTAAAAATTCCAGGTTCTGAAATCTGAAATGTGCACTCTAGGTCAATGCATCACAATTCATGATGCTGAATTCAGAATGAACATGTTTTTTCCAACGTGTTTGACCATGTGATATGATTTTGACATCATATCTGCGACATTTGGTCAAAACTTTTGACAAAATATGTCTTGTCTCTAAGGTCGTATTTCTAGGTTCTGAACTCAGAAATGTCAATTCTAGGCCAAGACAGTCACTTCTTAATTCATGATGCTGAATTCAGAATAAACATGATTTTCCTAACGTGTGTGACCATGAGTGATTATTTTGATATGAATTTTGCGACATTTGGTCAAAACTGTTGACAACAAATTTCTTGTCTCTAATGTCGTATTTTAAGGTCCGAACTCAGAAATGTCAATTCTAGGCCGTGACTGTCACTTCATGATTCATGATGCTGAATAGAAATGGACATGTTTTTCCGAACCTGTGTGAACACGAGACATGTTTTTTGGCATCATTTGCCTGTTTTGAGCAAAAATGTAGACAACTAATTTCTTGCCTTGAGGTAATAATTACAGGTTCCGAATACTGAAATGTGCATTCTAGGTCTATGACATCACAATTCATGATGCTGAATTCAGAATGAACATGTTTTTCCCAATGTGTGTGACCATGAGTGATGATTTTGATATCACATTTGCGACATTCAGTCAAAAGGGTTGACATCAAATTTCTTGTCTCAAAGGTAGTATTTCCAGGTATTTCTGAATTCAGAAATGTCAATTCTAGTCCGTGACTCTCACTTCATGATTCATGATGCTGAATTCAAATGGACATGTTTTTCCGAACCTGTGTGACCACGAGACATGTGTTTGACATCTCATTTGCCTGTTTTGAAAAAATGTATACAAACAATTTCTTGCCTCGGAGGTATTAATTTGAAGTTCTGAATTCTGAAATGTGCATTCTAGTTCTGTGACATCACAATATATGATGAGAAATTCAGAATGAACATATTTTTTTCCACCTGTGTGACCACGAGAGTTGATTTTGATATCACATTTTCGACACTTGGTCAAAACTGTTGACAATAAATTTCTTGTCTCTAAGGTCGTATTTCCAGGTTCGGAACTCAGAAATGTCAATTCTAGGCCGTGACATTCACGTCATGATTCATGATGCTGAATTCAAATGGACATGTTTATCCGAACCTGGGTGACCACGAGACATGTTTTTGACAACTCATTTGCCTGTTTTGAGCAAAAATGTAGACAACCAATTTCTTGCCTCGGAGGTAAAAATTCCAGGTTCTGAAATCTGAAATGTGCACTCTAGGTCAATGCATCACAATTCATGATGCTGAATTCAGAATGAACATGTTTTTTCCAACGTGTTTGACCATGTGATATGATTTTGACATCATATCTGCGACATTTGGTCAAAACTTTTGACAAAATATGTCTTGTCTCTAAGGTCGTATTTCTAGGTTCTGAACTCAGAAATGTCAATTCTAGGCCAAGACAGTCACTTCTTAATTCATGATGCTGAATTCAGAATAAACATGATTTTCCTAACGTGTGTGACCATGAGTGATTATTTTGATATGAATTTTGCGACATTTGGTCAAAACTGTTGACAACAAATTTCTTGTCTCTAATGTCGTATTTTAAGGTCCGAACTCAGAAATGTCAATTCTAGGCCGTGACTGTCACTTCATGATTCATGATGCTGAATAGAAATGGACATGTTTTTCCGAACCTGTGTGAACACGAGACATGTTTTTTGGCATCATTTGCCTGTTTTGAGCAAAAATATAGACAACCAATTTCTTGCCTTGGAGGTAATAATTCCAGGTTCAGAAATCTGAAGTGTGCATTCCAGGTCTATGACATCACTATTAATGTTTGTGAATTCAGAATCAACATGTTTTTCCCAACCTCTGTGACCATAAATATTGATTTTGACATCACATTAGAGGCACTTGGTGCAAAATGGTTGACAACAAATTTCTTGTCTCTATGGTCGTATTTCCAGGGTCCGTACTCAGAAATCTCAATTCTAGGCCGTGACTGTCACTTCATGTTTCATGATCTGAATTCAGAATGGACATGTTTTTCCGAACCTGTGTGACCATGAGACATGTTTCTGACAACTCATTTGCCTGTTTTGGGCAAACATGTAGACAACCAATTTCTTGCCTTGGAGGTAATAATTCCAGATTCTGAAATATGAAATGTGCATTCTAGGTCTATGACATCACAATTCATGAGGCTGAATTCAGAATGAACATGTTTTTCCCCACCTGTGTGACCACGAGTGATGATTTTTATATCACATTTATGACATTTGGTCAAAACTGTTGACAACAAATTTCTTGTCTCTAAGGTCATATTTCTAAGGTCTGAACTCAGAAATATCAATTCTAGGCCGTGACTGTCACTTCATGATTCATGATGCTGAATTCAAATGGACATGTTTTTCCGAAACAGGGTTACCATGAGACATGTGTTTGACACCTCATTTGCCTGTTTTGAGCAAAAATGTAGACAAAAAATTTCTTGCCTCGGAGGAATGAATTCCAGATTCCGAATTCTAAAGTTTGCATTCTAGGTCTCTGACATCACAATTCATGATGCTGAATTTAGAATGAACATGTTTTTCCCAACCTGTGTGACCATGAGTGATGATTTTGATATCATATTTGCGACATTCGGTCAAAAGTGTTGTCAACAAATGTATTGTCTCTAAGGTCGTATTTCCAGGGTCCGAACTCAAAAATTTCAATTCTAGGCCGTGACTCACTTCATGATTTCTGATGCTGAATTTAAATGATTTTTTTTCCGAACCTGTGTGACCACGAGGCATGTTTTTGACATCTCATTTGCCTGTTTTGAGCAAAAATGTAGACAACCAATTTCTTGCCTCGTATGTAAGAATTCCATGTTCTGAATTCTGAAATGTGCATTCTAGGTCTATGACATCACAATTCGTGATGCTGAATTCAGAATGAACATTTTTTCCCAATGTGTGTGACCATAAGTGATGATTTTGATATCACATTTGCGACTTTTGGTCAAAACTGTTGACAACAAATTTCTTATCTCTAAGGTCATATTTCCAGGTTCTGAACTCAGAAATGACAATTTTAGGCTGAGACATTGACTTCGTAATTCATGATGTGAATTTAAAATGAAAATGTTTTTCCGAACCTGTGTGACCACGAGACATGTTTTTGAAATCTCATTTGCCTGTTTTGAGCAAAAATGTAGACAACCTATTTCTTGCCTCGGAGGAAATAATTCCAGGTTCTGAATTCGGAAATGTGCATTCTAGGTCTATGACATCACAATACATGATGCTGATATCAGAATGAACATATTTTTCCCAATGTGTGGAAACATGAGTGATGATTTTGACATCACATTTCCGACATTCGGTCAAGACTGTTGACAACAAATTTCTTGTCTCTAAGGTTGTATTTCCATGTTCTCAACTCAGAAATGTCAATTCTAGGCTGTGACTGTCAATTCATGTTTCATGATGCTGAATTCAAATGGACATGTTTTTCCAAACCTGGGTGACCACGGGACATGTGTTTGAAATCTCATTTGCCTGTTTTGAGCAAAAATGTAGACAACCAATTTCTTGCATCGGAGGTAATAATTCCAGGTTCTGAATCTGAAATGTGCATTCTAGGTCTATGTCATCACAATTCATGACGTGGAATTCAGAAATAACATGTTTTTCCCACCTGTGTGACCACGAGTGTTGATTTTGATATCACATTTGCGACATTTGGTCAAAAACTTTACAACAAATTTCTTGTCTCTAAGGTCGTATTTCCATGTTCTGAACTCAGAAATGTCAATTCTAGTCTGTGTCTGTCACTTCATGATTCATGATGGAGAATTCAAATGGACATGTTTTTCCGAAACTGGGTGACCACGAGACATGTTTTTGATATCTCATTTGCCTATATTGAGCAAAAATGTAGACAACCTATTTCTTGCCTCGGAGGAAATATTTCCAGGTTCTGAATTCGGAAATGTGCATTCTGTAGCAGGTCAGCCCCTGAAGAGGTTGACTGATGGTGGGATGGAGAATGAGGCCCTTTTCTTCCAGCTCGGAGCACGCGTCTGCCACCCTGTCTAGCCCACGGTTCTGAGGTGAAACGGCGGGTAAACAGCTCGCAGACAATCAGGCTCGTGGAAATATTTGCTTTATTCGGATGGACAAAACTGAAGTCCAAAGATTCAGTTCCAGCCAGCAAAAAGCCCTCGCCTTCCACAGACCCTTGCTCGTATAGTCCAGAGTCAGGTCCCACCCAATGGTGGGATCAGATACCAACCAATGGTGGAAGCAGAATCAGGTCCTACCCTAGGGTGGGGGCATAATGCCAGGTCACACCCTAAGGTAGGACACAATCACCTAATCAGATTAGGGTGAGCAACATAGTAATCCCCCAAAATATTTACATACACAACACATTCTAGGTCTATGACATCACAATTCATGATGCTGAATTCAGAAAGAACAAGTTTTTACAACCTGTGTGACCATGAATGATGATTTTGATATCACATTTGCGAAATTTGGTCAAAATTGTTGACAACAAATTTCTTGTGTCGAAGGTCGTTTCCAGGTAGTTCCGAACTCAAAAATTTCAATTCTGGGCCGTGACTGTCACTTCATGATTCATGATGCTGAATTAAATGGACATGTTTTTCCATACCTGTGTGTCACGAGACATGCTTTTTACATTTCATTTGCTGTTTTGAGCAAAAATATATACAAACCATTTCTTGCTCGAGTTAATAATTCCAGGTGCTGAATTCTAAAATGTGCAGTCTACTTCTGTGACATCACAATGCATGATGTCGAATTCAGAATGTACATGTTTTTCCCCACCTGTGTGAACACGAGTGACGATTTTAATATCACATTTGCGACATTTGGTCAAAACTGTTGACAACAAATTTCTCGTCTCTAATGTCGTATCCCTAAGGTCTGAACTCAGAAATATCAATTCTAGGCCGTGACTGTCACTTCATGAATCATGATGCTGAATTCAAATGGACATGTTTTTCCGAACCTTTGTGACCACGAGACATGTGTTTGACATCTCATTTGCCTGTTTTGAGCAAAAATGTAGACAACCAATTTCTTGCCTCAGAGGTAATATTTCCGGGTTCTGAATTTTGAAATGTGCATTCTATGTCTATGACATCACAATTCGTGATGCTGAAGTTAGAATGAACATGTTTTTCTCAACCTGTGTGACCATGAGTGATGATTTTGATATCATATTTGCGACATTTGATCAAAAGTGTTGACAACAAATGTCTTGTCTCTAAGGTCGTATTTCCAGGGTCCGAACTCAGAAATGTCAATTCTAGGCCGTGACTCTCACTTCTTGATTTATGATGCTGAATTCAAATGGATTATTTTAACCTGTTTGACCACGAGACATGTTTTTGACATCTCATTTGCCTGTTTTGATCAAATATGTAGACAACCAATTTCTTGCATCGGAGGAAATAATTCCAGGTTCCGAATCCTGAAATGTGCATTCTAGGTCTATGACATCACAATTCATGATGTGGAATTCAGAATGAACATATATTTTCACCTGTGTGACCACGAGAGTTGATTTTTATATCATATTTGCAACACTTGGTCAAATTGCATGACAACAAATTTCTTGTCTCTCAGGTCGTATTTCTAGGTTCTGAACTCAGAAATGTCAATTCTAGACTGTGATTGTCTCTTCTTGATGCTGAATTCAAATTGACATAATTTTCCGCACCTGTGTGAACACGAGACATGTTTTTGACATCTCATTTGCCTGTTTTGATAAAAAAATGTAGACAATCAATTTCTTGCCTCAGAGGTAATAGTTCCATGTTCCATATTCGGAAATGTGCATTCTAGGTCTATGACATCACAATTCATGATGCTGAATTCAGAATGAACATGTTTTTCCCAACGTTCGTGAGCATGATTGATGATTTTGATATCACATTTGCGACATTTGGTCTAAATGGTTGACAACAAATTTCTTGTTTCTCAGGTCGTATTTCCAGGTTCTGAACACAGAAATGTCAATTCTAGGCCGTGACGCTCACTTCATGATTCATGATGCTGAATTCAAATGGACATGTTTTTCCGAACCTGTGTGACCAAGAGACATGTGTTTCACATCTCATTTGCCTGTTTTGTGAAAAATGTAGACAAACAATTTCTTGCCTCGGAGGTAATAATTCCAGGTTCTGAATTCGTAAATGTGCATTCTAGGTCTATGACATCACAATTCATGATGCTGAATTCAGAACAAACATATTTTTCCCAACGTGTGGGACCATGAGTGATGATTTTGATATCACATTTGCGACATTTGTTCAAAAAAATTGACAACAAATTTCTTGTCTCTAAGGTTGTATTTCCAGGTTCTGAACTTAGATATGTCAATTCTAGGCGGTGACTGTCAATTCATGATTCATGATGCTGAGTTCAAATGGACATGTTTTTCCGAACCTGGGTGACCACTAGACATCTGTTTTGACATCTCATTTGCCTGTTTTGAGCAATAATGTAGACAACCAATTTCTTGCCACAGAGGTAATAATTCCAGATTCTGAATTCGGAAATGTGCATTCTAGGTCTATGACATCACAATTCATGATGTGCAATTCAGAAAGAACATGTTTTTCCCCACCTGTGTGACCACGAGTGTTGATTTTTATATCACATTTGCGACACTTGGTAAAAACGCTTGACAACAAATTTCTTCTCTCTAAGGTCGTATTTACAGGTTCTGATCTCAGAAATGTCAATTCTAGGCTGTGACTGTCACTTGATGATTCCTGATGCTGAATTCAAATGGACATGTTTTTCCGAAACAGGGTGACCACGAGACATGTTTGTGAATTCTCATTTGCCTGTTTTGAGCAAAAATGTAGACAACCTTTTTTCTTGCCTCGGAGGAAATAATTCTAGGTTCTGAATTCAGAAATGTGCATTCTAGGTCTATGACATCACAATTCATGATGCTGAATTCAGAACGAACATGTTTTTCCCAACCTGTGGGACCATGAGTGATGATTTTGATATCACAATTGCAACATTAGATCCAAACTGTTGACAACAAATTTCTTGTCTCTAAGGTTGTATTTCCAGGTACTTAACTTAGAAATGTCAATTCTAGGCTGTGACTGTCAATTCATGATACATTATGCTGAATTCCGAATGGACGTGTTTTTCCGAACCTGTGTGACCACGACACATGGTTTTGACAACACATTTGCTTGTTTTGGGCAAAAATGTAGACAAATATTTCATGCCTTGGAGGTAATAATTCCAGGTTCTGAATTCTGAAATGTGCATTCTAGGACTATGACATCAGAATTCATGACGCTGTATTCAGAATGAATATGTTTTTCCCAACCTGTGTGACCATGAGTGATGATTATGAGGTCACATTTGCGACATATGGTCAAAACTGTTTACAAAATATTTCTTGTGTTCTAAGGTCGTATTTCCAGGTTTTGAACTAAGAAATGTCAATTCTAGGCCGTGACTGTCACTTTATTACTCATGATGCTGAATTCAAAATGAACATGTTTTTCCTAACTCTGTGACCACGAGACAATTTGTTGACAACTCATTTGCCTGTTTTGGGAAAAATGTAGACAATCAATTTCTTGCCTCGGAGGTAATAATTCCAGGTTCTGAATTCTGAAATGTGCATTCTAGGACTATGAAATCAGAATTCATGACGCTGTATTCAGAATGAACATGTTTTTTAAACCTGTGTGATCATAAGTGATGATTTTGACTTCACATTTGCGACATTTGGACAAAACTGTTGACAACAAATTTCTTGTCCCTAAGGTCGTATTTCCTGGGTCCGAACTCAGAAATGTCAATTCTAGGCTGTGACTGTCACTTCATGATTCATGATGCTGAATTCCGAATGGACATGTTCTTTTGAACCTTTGTGACCACGAGATATGTTTTTGACAACTCATTTTCCTGTTTTGGTCAAAAATGTAGACAAATATTTCATGTCTCGGAGGTAATAATTCCAGGTTCTGAATTCTGAAATATGCATTCTAGGTCTATGACATCACAATTCATGATGCTGAATTCAGAATGAACAAGATTTCCCAACCTGTGTGACCATGAGTGATGATTTTGACATCACATTTGCGACACTTGGTGCAAAACAGTTGACAACAAATTTCTTGTCTCTAAGTTCGTATTTCCAGGGTCCGAACTCAGAAATGTCAATTCTATGCTGTGACTGTCACTTCATGATTCATGATGCTGAATTCAGAATAGACATTTTTTTCCGAATGTGTGTGACCACGAGACATGTTTTTGACAATTCATTTGCCTGTTTTCGGCAAAAATGTAGACAACCCTTTCTTGCTTCGCAGGTAATAATTCCAGGTTCTGAATTCTGAAATGTGCATTCTAGACTATGGCATCACAAGTCATGATGCTGAATTCAGAATGAACATGTTTTTTTCTACCTGTGTGACCATGAGTGACGATTTTGACATCAAATATGCGACATTAGGAAAACACTTGACAAGAAATTTCTTCTCTCTAAGGTCGTATTTACAGTGTCTGAAGTCAGTAATGTCATTTCTAGGCCGCTACTGTCACTTCATGACTCATAATGCTGAATTCAGAATGAACATGTTTTTCCAAACCTGTGTGACCACGAGACAATTCTTTGACAAATTATTTGCCTGTTTGCGCAAAAATGTAGACAACCAATTTCTTGCCTCAGAGGTAATAATTCCAGGTTCTGAACTCTGAAATGTGCATTCTAGGTCATTGATATCACAATACATGACGCTGCATTCAGAATGAACATGTTTTTACCAACCTGTGTGACCATGAGTGATGATTTTGACATCACAATTGCGAAATTTGGTGAAAAAGTTTGAAAATAAATTTCTTGTCTCTAATGTTGTATTTCTAAGGTCCAAACTCAGAAATGTCTATTCTAGGCTGTGAGTGTCAATTCATGGATCATGATGCTGAATTCAGAATGGATATGTTTTTGAACCTGTGTGACGACGAGACATTTTTTTAACAACTCATTTGCCTGTTTTGGCCAAAAATGTAAGCAACCAATTTCTTGCCTCGGAGGTAATAATTCCAGGTTCTGAATTGTGAAATGTGCATTCTATGTCTACGTAATCACAATTCATGATGCTGAATTCAGAATGAACATTTTTTTCCCAACCTGTTTTACCATGAGTGATGATTTTGACGTCACATTTGCCTCAATTGGTGCAAAACGGTTGACAACAAATTTCTTGACTCTAAGGTCGTATTTTCAGGTTCTGACCTCAGAAATATCAATTCTAGGCCGTGATTGTCACTACCTGATTCATGATGCTGAATTCAGAATTAACATGTTTTTCCCAACCTGTGTGACCATGAGTGATGATTTTGACATCACATTTGTGGCACTTGGTACAAAATGGTTGACAACAAATTTCTTGTCTCTAAGGTATTATTTCAATGGTCCGAACTCAGAATTGTCAATTCTAGGCCGTGACTGTCAATTCATGATTCATGATGCTGAATTCATAATGGACATGTTTTTCCTAACCTGTGTGACAATGAGTGATGGTTTTGACATCACATTTGCGACACTTGGTCCAAACGTTTGACAACTAATTTCTTGTTACTAGGGAAGTATTTCCAGGGTCTGAACTCAGAAATTTCAATTCCTGGCCCTGACCGTCACTTCATAAGTCATGACGCTGAATTCAGAAAGAACATGTTTTTCACAACCTGTGTTGCGCAAAAATGTAGACAACCAATTTCTTGCCTCGGAGGTAATAATTCCAGGTTCTGAATTCTGAAATGTGCATTCTAGGACAATGACATCACAATTCATGATGCTGAATTCAAAATGAACATGTTTTTCCCACCTGTGTGACCATGAGACATGATTTGGACATCAGATTTGCGACACTGGGTGCAAAACGGATGACAACAAATTTCTTGTTTCTAAGGTCGTATGTCCAGAGTCCGAACTCAGAAATGTCAATTCTAGGCCGTGACTGTCACTTCATGATTCATGATGCTGAATTCAAAATGGACATGATTTTCCAAACCTGTGTGACCACGAGACATGGTTTTGACAACTCATTTGCCTGTGTTGGGCAAAAATGTAGACAAATATTTCATGCTTCGGAATTAATAATTCCAGGTTCTGAATTCTGAAATGTGCATTCTAGGACTATGACATCAGAATTTATGACGCTGTATTCAGAATGAACATATTTTTCCCAACCTGTGTGACCATGAGTGATGATTTTGTCATCACATTTGCGACACTTGGTTCAAAATGGTTGACAACAAAGTTCTTGTCCCTAAGGTCGTATTTCCAGGGTCCGAACTCAGAAATGTCAATTCTAGGCCGTGACTGTCACTTAATGATTTATGATGCTGAATTCCGAATGGACATGTTATTCCGAACCTGTGTGACCAAGAGATATGGTTTTGACAACTCAATTGCCTGTTTTGGACAAAAATGTAGACAAATATTTCATGCCTCAGAGGTAATAATTCCAGGTTCTTGATTCTGAAATATGCATTCTAGGTCTATGACATCACAATTCATGATGCTGAATTGAGAATGAACATGTTTTTCCCAACCTGTGTGACCATGAGTGATGATATTGACATGACATTTGCGACATTTGGTCAAAAGAGTTGACAACAAATTTCTTGTCTCTGAGGTCCCATTTCCAGTGTCCGAAATCAGAAATGTCAATTCCAGGCTGTGACTGTCCCTTCATGATTCATGATGCTGAATTCAGAATGAACGTGTTTTTCCTAACCTCTGTGACCACGAGACAATTTTTGACAACTCATTTGCCTGTTTTGTGCAGAAATATAGACAAACAATTTCTTGCCTCAGAGGTAATAATTTCAGGTTCTGAATTCTGAAATGTGCATTCTAGGACAATGGCATCACAATTCATGATGCTAAATTCAAAATGAACATGTTTTTCCCACCTGTGTGACCATGAGTGATAATTTGGTCATCACATTTGCGACACTGGGTGCAAAACGGTTGACAACAAATTTCTTGTTTCTATGGTCGTAATTCCAGGGTCTGAACTCAGAAATGTCATTTCTAGGCCGTTACAGTCACTTCATGATTCATGATGCTGAATTCAGAATGGACATGTTTTTCCGAACTGTGTGACCACGAGCCATGTTCTTGACAACTCATTTGTCTGTTTGCGCAATAATTTCTTGTCTAATGTTTTTCCAGGGTCTGAAATCAGAAATGTGAATTCTACGCCATGATTCTCACTTCATGATTCATGATGCTGAATTCAGAATATTCATGTTTTTCCGAACCTCTGTGACCACGAGTTATGTTTTGACAACTCCTTTGCCTGTTTTGGGCAAAAATGTAGACAACCAATTTCTTATCTCGGAAGTAATAATTCTAGGTTTTAAATTCTGAAATGTGATTTCTAGGACTATGACATCACAATTTAAGATGCTGAATTCAGAAAGACCATGTTTTTACCAACCTGTGTGACCATGAGTGATGATTTTGACATCACATTTGCGACACTTGTTTCAAAACGGATGACAACAAATTTCTTGTTTCTAAGGTCGTATGTCCAGAGTTCGAACTCAGAAATGTCAATTCTAGGCCGTGACTGTCACTTCATGATTCATGATGCTGAATTCAAAATGGACATGATTTTCCAAACCTGTGTGACCACGAGACATGGTTTTGACAACTCATTTGCCTGTGTTGGGCAAAAATGTAGACAAATATTTCATGCTTCGGAATTAATAATTCCAGGTTCTGAATTCTGAAATGTGCATTCTAGGACTATGACATCAGAATTTATGACGCTGTATTCAGAATGAACATATTTTTCCCAACCTGTGTGACCATGAGTGATGATTTTGTCATCACATTTGCGACACTTGGTTCAAAATGGTTGACAACAAAGTTCTTGTCCCTAAGGTCGTATTTCCAGGGTCCGAACTCAGAAATGTCAATTCTAGGCCGTGACTGTCACTTCATGATTTATGATGCTGAATTCCGAATGGACATGTTATTCCGAACCTGTGTGACCAAGAGATATGGTTTTGACAACTCAATTGCCTGTTTTGGACAAAAATGTAGACAAATATTTCATGCCTCAAAGGTAAAAATTCCAGGTTCTTGATTCTGAAATATGCATTTTAGGTCTATGACATCACAATTCATGATGCTGAATTGAGAATGAACATGTTTTTCCCAACCTGTGTGACCATGAGTGATGATATTGACATGACATTTGCGACATTTGGTCAAAAGAGTTGACAACAAATTTCTTGTCTCTGAGGTCCCATTTCCAGTGTCCGAAATCAGAAATGTCAATTCCAGGCTGTGACTGTCCCTTCATGATTCATGATGCTGAATTCAGAATGAACGTGTTTTTCCTAACCTCTGTGACCACGAGACAATTTTTGACAACTCATTTGCCTGTTTTGTGCAGAAATATAGACAAACAATTTCTTGCCTCAGAGGTAATAATTTCAGGTTCTGAATTCTGAAATGTGCATTCTAGGACAATGGCATCACAATTCATGATGCTAAATTCAAAATGAACATGTTTTTCCCACCTGTGTGACCATGAGTGATAATTTGGTCATCACATTTGCGACACTGGGTGCAAAACGGTTGACAACAAATTTCTTGTTTCTATGGTCGTAATTCCAGGGTCTGAACTCAGAAATGTCATTTCTAGGCCGTTACAGTCACTTCATGATTCATGATGCTGAATTCAGAATGGACATGTTTTTCCGAACTGTGTGACCACGAGCCATGTTCTTGACAACTCATTTGTCTGTTTGCGCAATAATTTCTTGTCTAATGTTTTTCCAGGGTCTGAAATCAGAAATGTGAATTCTACGCCATGATTCTCACTTCATGATTCATGATGCTGAATTCAGAATGTTCATGTTTTTCCGAACCTCTGTGACCACGAGTTATGTTTTGACAACTCCTTTGCCTGTTTTGGGCAAAAATGTAGACAACCAATTTCTTATCTCGGAAGTAATAATTCTAGGTTTTAAATTCTGAAATGTGATTTCTAGGACTATGACATCACAATTTAAGATGCTGAATTCAGAAAGAACATGTTTTTACCAACCTGTGTGACCATGAGTGATTATTTTGACATCACATTTGCGACACTTGTTTCAAAACGGTTGACAACAAATTTCTTGTCTCTAAGGTCGTATTTCCTTGGTCCGAACTCAGAAATGTCAATTCCAGGCTGTGACTGTCACTTCATGATTCATGATGCTGAATTCTGAATGGAAATGTTTTTCCAAACCTGTGTTACCACCAGACAGTTTTTTTATAACTTTTTTGCCTGTTTTGGGAAACAAGTTAGACAAACATTTACTTGCCTCAGAGGTAAAATTTCCAGGTTCTGAATTCTGAAATGTGCATTCTAGGTCTATGACATCACAATTCATAACGCTGTGTTCAGAATGAACATGTTTTTCCCATCCGGTGTGACCATGAGTTATGATTTTGATGTCACATTTGCAACATATGGTCAAAACTGTTGACAACATTTTTCTTGTGTTCTAAGGTCGTATTTCCAAGTTTTGAACTCAGAAATGTAAATTCTAGGCCGAGACTGTCACTTTATGACTCATGATGCTGAATTCAGAATGAACATGTTTTTCCTAACCTCTCTGACCACGAGACAATTTTTTGACCACTCCTTTGCCCTTTTTGGGCAAAAATGTAGACAAAAATTTCTTGCCTCAGAGGTAATAATTCCAGGTTCTGAATTCTGAAATGTGCATTCTAGGACAATGACATCACAATTCATGAGGCTGAATTCAAAATGAACTTGTTTTTCCCACCTGTGTGACATTGAGAGATGATTTGGACATCAGATTTGCGACACTGGCTGCAAAACGGTTGACAACAAAATTCTTGTCTCTAAGGTCGTAATTCCAGGGTCCGAACTCAGAAATGTCAATGCTAGGCCGTTATTGTCACTTCATGATTCATGATGCTGAATTAAGAATGGACATGTGGGCCGGGCGGTGGCGCTAATGGTAAGGTTCCTGCCTTGCCTGCGCTAGCCTTGGACGGACCGCGGTTCGATCCCCCGGTGTCCCATATGGTCCCCCAAGCCAGGAGCAACTTCTGAGCACATAGCCAGGAGTAACCCCTGAGCATTACCGGGTGTGGCCCAAAAATCAAAAAAAAAAAAAAAAAAAAAAGAATGGACATGTTTTTCCGAACCTGTGTGACACGAGACAATTTTTTGACCACTCATTTGACCTTTTTTGGCAAAAATGTTGACAACCAATTCCTTGCCTCGGAGGTAATAATTCCAGATTCTGAATTCTGAAATGTGCATTTTAGGACTATGACATCAAAATTCATGACGCTGAATTCAGAATGAACATGTTTTTCCCAACCTGTGTGACCATAAGTGATGATTTTGACATCACATTTGCGACATTTGGACAAAACTGTTGACAACAAATTTCTTGTCTCTACGGTCGTATTTCCAGGGTCCGACTCAGAAATGTCAATTCTAGGCTGTGACTGTCACTTCATGATTCATGATGCTGAATTCAGAATGGACATGTTTTTCTGAACCTCTGTTACCCAGAGACATGTTTCTGACATTTCATTTGCTTGTTTTGGGCAAAAATGTAGAAAATCAATATCTTGCTACGGAGGTTCTGAAATCAGAAATGTGAATTCTAGGCCGTGACAGTCACTTCATGATTCATGATACTAAATTTAGAATGGATATGATTTTCCGAACTTGTGTGACTATGAGACATGTTATTCACAACTCATTTCCCTGTTTAGGCACAAATGTAGAGAACCAATTTCTTACCTCGGAGTTAATAATTCCAAGTTCGGAATTCTGAAATGTGCATTCTAGGTCTATGACATCACAATTCATGACGCTGAATTCAGAAAAGACAATTTTTTCCCAACCTGTGTGACCATGAGTGATGATTTTGATATCATATTTGCGACAAATGGTGCAAAATGGTTGACAACAAATTTCTTGGTTCTAAGGTCGTATTTCAGGGTCCGAACTCAGAAATGTCAATTCCAGGCCGTGACAGTCACTTCATGAATCATGATGTTGAACTCAGAATGGACATGTTTTTCCAAACCTGTGTGACCACGAGACATGTTTTTGACCACTCATTTCCCTGTTTTGGGCAAAAAGGTAGACAACCAATTTCTTGCCTCGGAGGTTATAATTCCAGGTTCTGAATTCTGAAATGTGCATTCTAGGACTATGACATCAGAATTCATGACGATGAATTCAGAATGAACATGTTTTTCCCAACTTCTGTGACCATGAGTTATGATTTTGACATCACATTTGCGACATTTGGTCAAAAGAGTTGACAACAAATTTCTTTTCTCTAAGGTCGTATTTCCAGGGTCCGAACTCAGGAATGTCAATTCCAGGCTGTGACTGTCACTTCATGATTCATGATGCTGAATTCAGAATGGACATGTTTATCCGAACTTGTGTGACCACGAAACATAGTTTTGACAACTCATTTGCCTGTTTTGGGCAAAAATGTAAACAAATATTTCATGCCTCAGATGTAAGAATTCGAGGTTCTGAATTCTGAAATATGCTTTCTATGTCTATGACATCACAATTCATGACGCTGAATTCAGAATGAACATGTTTTTCCCAACCTGTGTGACCATCAGTTATGATTTTGACATCACATTTGCGAAATATTGTCAAAACTGTTGACAACATATTTCTTGTGTTCTAAGGTCGTATTTCTAGGTTTTGAACTCAGAAATGTCAATTCTAGGCCGTGACTGTCACTTTGTGACTCATGATGCTGAATTCAGAATGAACGTGTTTTTCCTAACGTCTGTGACCACGAGACAATTTTTGACAACTCATTTGCCTGTTTTGTGCAAAAATATAGACAACCAATTTCTTGCCTCAGAGGTAATAATTTCAGGTTCTGAATTCTGAAATGTGCATTCTAATACAATGACATCACAATTCATGACGCTGAATTCAAAATGAACATGTATTTCCCACCTGTGTGACCCTGAGTGATAATTTGGTCATCACATTTGCGACACTGGGTGCAAAACGGTTGACAACAAATTTTTTGTTTCTATGGTCGTAATTCCAGTGTCTGAAATCAGAAATGTCATTTCTAGGCCGTTACAGTCACTTCATGATTTATGATGCTGAATTCAGAATGGAAATGTTTTTCCGAACTGTGTGACCACGAGACATGTTTCTGAAAAATCATTTGTCTGTTTGCGCAAAAATTCCTTGTCTAATGTTTTTCCAGGGTCCGAAATCAGAAATGTGAATTCTATGTCGTGATTCTCACTTCATGATTCATGATGCTGAATTTAGAATGGACATGTTTTTCCGAATCTGTGTGACCACGAGATACGTTTTTGACAACTCCTTTGCCTGTTTTGGGCAAAAATGTAGACAACCAATTTCTTATCTCGGAGGTAATAATTCCAGGTTCTGAATTCTGAAATGTGATTTCTAGGACTATGACATCACAATTTATGATGCTGAATTCAGAAAGAACATGTTTTTTCCAACCTGTGTGACCATGAGTGATGATTTTGACATCACATTTGCGACACTTGTTTCAAAACGGTTGACAACAAATTTCTTGTCTCTAAGGTCGTATTTCCAGGGTCCGAACTCAGAAATGTCAATTCCAGGCCGTGACTGTCACTTCATGATTCATGATGCTGAATTCCGAATGGAAATGTTTTTCCAAACATGTGTGACCACCAGACTGTTTTTTTTATAACTTATTTGCCTTTTTTTGGCAACAAGGTAGACAAACATTTACTTGCCTCAGAGGTAAAATTTCCAGGATCTGAATTCTGAAATGTGCATTCTAGGACTAAGACATCACAATTCATAACTGTGAGTTCAGAATGAACATGTTTTTCCCATCCTTTGTGACCATGAGTTATAATTTTGATGTCACATTTGCGACATATGGTCAAAACTGTTGAAAACATATTTCTTGTGTTCTAAGGTCGTATTTCCAGGTTTTGAACTCAGAAATGTAAATTCTAGGCCGAGACTGTCACTTTATGACTCATGATGCTGAATTCAGAATGAACATGTTTTTTCTAACCTCTGTGACCACGAGACAATTTTTTGACAACTCATTTGCCTGTTTTTGGCAAAAATGTAGACAACCAATTTCTTGCCTCGGAGGTAATAATTCCAGATTCGTAATTCTGAAATGTGCATTCTAGGACTATGACATCAGAATTTACAACGCTGTATTCAAAATGAACATGTTTTTCCCAACCTGTGTGACCATGCGTGATGATATTGACATCACATTTGCGACATTTGGACAAAATTGTTGACAACAAATTTCTTGTCTCTAAGGTCGTATTTCAAGGGTCAGACTCAGAAATGTCAACTCTAGGCCGTTACAGTCACTTCATGATTCATGATGCTGAATTCAGAATGGACATGTTTTTCCGAACTGTGTGACCACGAGACATGTTTCTGACAAATCATTTGTCTGTTTGCGCAAAAATTCCCTGTCTAATGTTTTTCCAGGGTCCGAAATCAGAAATGTGAATTCTACGCCATGATTCTCACTTTATGATTCTTGATACTGAATTCAGAATGGACATGTTTTTTTGAACCTGTGTGACCACAAAATATGTTTTTGACAACTCCTTTGCCTGTTTTGGGCAAAAAATGTAGACAACCAATTTCTTATATCGGAGGTAATAATTCCAGGTTCTGAATTCTGAAATGTGATTTCTAGGACTAGGACATCACAATTTATGATGCTGAATTCAGAAAGAACAAGTTTTTTTCAACCTGTGTGACCATGAGTGATGATTTTGACATCACATTTGCGACACTTGTTTCAAAACGGTTGAAAACAAATTTCTTGTGTCTAAGGTCGTATTTCCAGGGTCCGAACTCAGAAATGTCAATTCCAGGCTGTGACTGTCACTTCATGATTCATGATGCTGAATTCCGAATGGAAATGTTTTTCCAAAACTTGTGTGACCACGAGACAGTTTTTTTATAACTTATTTGCCTGTTTTGGGCAACAAGGTAGACAAACATTTACTTGCCTCAGAGGTAAAATTTCCAGGTTCTGAATTCTGAAATGTGCATTCCATGTCTATGACATCACAACTCATAACGCTGAGTTCAGAATGAACATATTTTTCCCATCCTGTGTGTCCATGAGTTATGATTTTGATGTCACATTTTCGACATATGGTCAAAACTGTTGACAACATATTTCTTGTGTTCTAATGTCGTATTTCCAAGTTTTGGAACTCAGAAATGTAAATTCTAGGCCGAGACTGTCACTTTATTACTCATGACGCTGAATTCAGAATGAACCTGTTTTTCCTAACCTCTGTGACCACGAGACAATTTTTTGACAACTCATTTGCCTGTTTTGTGCAAAAATGTAGACAACCAATTTCTTGCTTCGGAGGTAATAATTCCAGATTCAGAATTCTGAAATGTGCATTCTAGGACTATGACATCAGAATTTATGATGCTGAATTCAAAATGAACATGTTTTTCCCAACCTGTGTGACCATAAGTGATGATTTTGACATCACATTTGCGACATTTGGACAAAATTGTTGATAACATATTTCTTGTCTCTAAGGTCGTATTTCAAGGGTTTGACTCAGAAATGTCAACTCTAGGCCGTGACTGTAACTTCATGATTCATGAAGCTGAATTCAGAATGGACATGTTTATCCGAACCTGTGTGACCACGAGACATGTTTTTGAGAACTCCTTTGCCTGTTTTGGACAAGAATGTAGACAATCCATTTATTGCTTCGGAGGTTCTGAACACAGAAATGTGAATTCTAGGCCGTGACAGTCACTTCATGATTCATGATGCTAAATTCAGAATGGACATGTTTTTCCAAACCTGTGTGACCACGAGACATGTTTTTGACAACTCATTTTCCTGTTGTGGGCAAAAATGTAGAGAACCAATTTCTTGCCTCGGAGTTAATAACTCCAGGTTCGGAATTCTGAAACGTGCATTCTAGGTCTATGTCATCACAATTCATGACGCTGAATTCAGAATAGACAAATTTATACCAACCTGTGTGACCATGAGTAATGATTTTGACATCACATTTGCGACACTTGGTGCAAAAGGGTTGACAACAAATTTCTTGTCTTTGAGGTCGTATTTCCAGGTTCCGAACTCAGAAATGTCAATTCCAGGCCGTGACTGTCACTTCATGATTCATGATGCTGAATTCAGAATGGGCATGTTTTTCTGAACCTGTCTGACCACGAGACATGTTTTTGACAACTCCTTTGCCTGTTTTGGGCAAAAATGTAGGCAACCAATTTCTTGCCTCAGAGGTAATAATTCCAGGTTCTGAATTCTGAAATGTGCATTCTAGGACTATGACATCAGAATTTACGACGCTGAATTCTGAATGAACATGATTTTCCCAACCTGTGTGACCATAAGTGATGATTTTGACATCACATTTGCGATATTTGGACAAAGCTGTTCACAACTAATTTCTTGCCTCAGAGGTAATAATTCCAGGTTCTGAATTCTGAAATGTGCATTCCAGGAAAATGACATCACAATTCATGATGCTGAATTCAAAATGAACTTGTTTTTCCCACCTGTGTGACCATGAGAGATAATTTGGTCATCACATTTGCGACACTGGGTTCCAAACGGTTGACAACAAATTTCTTGTCTCTAAGGTCGTATTTTCTGGTCCGAACTCAGAAATGTCAATTCCCGACCGTGACTGTCACTTCATAATTCATGATGCTGAATTCAGAATGGACATGGTTGTCCGAACCTGTGTGACCACGAGACAGTCTATTTACAGCTCATTTGCTGTTTTGGGCAAAAATGTCGACAAACAATTATTTGCCTTGGAGGTAATATTTCCAGGTTCTGAATTCTGAAATGTGCATTGTAGGTCTATGAGATCGCAATTCATGACGCTGAATTCAGAAATAACATGTTTTTCTCAACCTGTGTGACCATGAGTGATGATTTTGACGTCACATTAGCGACATATGGTCAAAACTGTTGACATCATATTTCTTGTGTTCTAAAGTCGTATTTCCAGATTCTGAACACGGAAATGTCAATTCTAGGCCGTGACTGTCACTTCATGATTCATGATTCTGAATTCAAAATGTACATGTTTTACCTAACCTCTGTGAACACTAGACATTTTTTTGACAACTCATTTGCCTGTTTTGGGCCAAAATGTAGACAACCAATTTCTTGCCTCGGTGGTAATCATTCCACGTTCTGAATTCTGAAATGTGCATTCTAGGACAATGACATCACAATTCATGATGCTGAATTCAAAATGAACTTGTTGTTCCCACCTGTGTGACCATGAGACATGATTTGGACATCACATTAGCGACACTTGGTACAAAATGCTTGACAAAAAATTTCTTGTTTCTAAGGTCGTATGTCCAGAGTCCGAACTCAGAAATCTCAATTCTAGGCCATGACTGTCACTTCATGATTCATGATGCTGAATTCAGAATGGACATGATTTTCCAAACGTGTGTGACCACGAGACATGGTTTTGTCAACTCATTTGCTGTGTTGGGCAAAAATGTAGACAAATATTTCATGCCTCGGAAGTAATAATTCCAGGTTCTGAATTCTGAAATGTGCATTCTAGGACAATGACATCACAATTCATGATGCTGAATTCAAAATGAACATGTTTTTCCCACCTGTGTGACTATGAGACATGATTTGGACATCAGATTTGTGACACTGGGTGCAAAACGGTTGACATCAAATTTCTTGTTTCAAAGGTCGTATGTCCAGAGTCTGAACTCAGAGATCTCAATTCTAGGCCTTGACTGTCACTTCATGATTCATGATGCTGAATTCAGAATGGACATGATTTTCTAAACCTGTGTGACCAGGAGACATGGTTTTGACAACTCATTTGCCTGTGTTGGGCAAAAATGTAGACAAACATTTCATGCTTCATAAGTAATAATTCCAGGTTCTGAATTTTGAAATGTGCATTCTAGGACTATGACATCAGAATTCATGACGCTGTATTCAGAATGAACATGTTTTTCCCAACCTGTGTGACCATGAGTGATGATTTTGTCATCACATTTGCGACACTTGGTTCAAAATGGTTGACAACAAAGTTCTTGTCCCTAAGGTCGTATTTCCAGGGTCAGAACTCAGAAATGTCAATTCTAGGCGTGACTGTCACTTCATGATTTATGATGCTGAATTCCGAATGGACATGTTATTCCGAACCTGTGTGACCACGAGATATGGTTTTGACAACTCATTTGCCTGTTTTGGGCAAAAATGTAGAGAAATATTTCATGCCTTGGAGGTAATAATTCCAGGTTCTAAATTCTGAAATATGCATTCTAGGTCTATGACATCACAATTCATGATGCTGAATTGAGAATGAACATGTTTTTCCCAACCTCTGTGACCATGAGTGATGATTTTGACATCACAATCGCGACATTTGGTGAAAAGGTTGACGACAAATTTCTTGTCTGTAATGTATTTCCAGGGTCCGAACTCAGAAATGTCAATTCTAGACCGTGAATGTCACTTCATGATTCATGATGCTGAATTCAGAATGGACATGTTTTTTCGAACCTCTGTGACCACGAGACATGTTTTTGACATCTCATTGGTCTGTTTTCGGCAAAAATGTAGACAATCCATTTCTTGCCTCGGAGGTTTTGAACTCAGAATTGTGAATTCTAGGCCGTGACCGTCACTTCATGATTCATGATGCTAAATTCAGAATGGACATGTTTTTCGGAACCTGTGTGACCACGAGACATGTTTTTGACAACTCACTTCCTGTTTTTGGCAAAAATATAGAGAACTAATTTCTTGCCTCGGAGTTAATAACTCCAGGTTCGGAATTCTGAAACGTGCATTCTAGGTCTATGACATCACAATTCATGACGCTGAATTCAGAATAGACAAATTTTTACCAACCTGTGTGACCATGACTGATGATGTTGACATCACATTTGCGACACTTGATGCAAAACGGTTGACAACAAATTTATTGTCTCTAAGGTCGTATTTCCATGGTCCAAACTCAGAAATGTCAATTGTAGGCCGTGACTGTCACTTCATGATTCATGATGCTGAATTTAGAATGGACATGTTTTTCCGAACCTGTGTGACCACGAGACATGATTTTGACAACTCCTTTGCCTGTTTTGGGCAAAAATGTAGAGAACCAATTTCTTTTCTCGGAAGTAATAATTCCAGGTTATGAATTCTGAAATGTGCATTCTAGGACTATGACATCACAATTTATGACGCTGAATTCAGAAACAACATGTTTTTCCCAAGCTGTGTGGCCATGTGTGATGATTTTGACATCACATTTGCCACAATAGGAAAACTCTTGACAAGAAATTTCTTCTCTCTAAGGTCGTATTTACAGGGTCTGAACTCAGAAATGTCCATTCTAGGCCGTGACTGTAACTTCATGATTCATGATGCAGAATTCAGAATGCACGTTTTCCCGAACTTGTGTGACCATGAGTGAATATTTTGACATCACATTTGCGTCACTTGGTCAAAACGGTTGACAACAAATTTCTTGTCTCTAAGGTCATATTTTCAGGTTCCGAACTCAGAAATGTCAATTGCAGGCCGTGACTGTCACTTCCTGATACATAATGATGAATCCGAAGTCAGCAATGTCAATTCTAAGCCATGACTGTCTCTTCATGATTCAAGAGGCTGAATTCAGAATGGACATATTTTTCCGAACCTGTGTGACCATGAGTGATGATTTTGACATCACATTTGCGACATTAGGTCAAAATTGTTGACAACAAATTTCTTGTTTCTAAGATCGTATTTCCAGGTCCGGAGTCAGAAATGTTATTTCTAGGCCGTGACTATTACTTCATGATTCATGATGCTGAATTCAGAATGGACATGTTTTTCTGAACATGTGTGACCATGAACATGTTTTTGACAACTCATTTTCCTGTTTTGGGCAAAAATGTAGACAAAAAATTTCTTGCAACGGAGGTAATAATTCCAGATTCTGAAATATGAAGTGTGCATTCTAGGTCTATGACATCACAATTCATGATGCTGAATTC
This sequence comes from Suncus etruscus, assembly GCF_024139225.1. Lineage (NCBI taxonomy): Eukaryota > Metazoa > Chordata > Mammalia > Eulipotyphla > Soricidae > Suncus > Suncus etruscus. The sequence goes on along the minus strand of NW_026060305.1, from coordinate 52,144 downwards.
AGAATTGACAAGATTTTCTGAACCTGTGTGACCATGAGACATGTTTTTGACAACTCATTTCCCTGTTTTGGGCAAAAATGTAGACAATAAATTTCTTGCCTCGGAGGTAATAATTCCAGGTTCTCAATTCTGAAATGTGCATTCTAGGCCTATGACATCACAATTCATGATGCTGATTTCAGAATAAACATGTTTATCCCAAACTGAGTGACCATGAGTTATGATTTGACATCACATTTGCGACACTGGGTGCAAAACGGTTGACAACAAATTTCTTGTCTCTAAAGGCGTATTTCCATGGTCCGAAATCAGAAATGTCAATTCTATTCTGTGACTTTTTGACAACTCATTTGCCTGTTTTGGGCAAAAATTTAGACAAATATTTCATGCCTCGGATGTAAGAATTCAAGGTTTTGAATTCTGAAATATGCTTTCTAAGTCTATGACATCACAATTCATGACGCTGAATTCAGAATGAACATTTTTTTCCTAACCTGTGTGACCATGAGTTATGATTTTGATGTCACATTTGCGACATATTGTTAAAACTGTTAACAACATATTTCTTGTGTTCTAAGGTCGTATTTCCAGGTTTTGAACTCAGAAATGTCAATTCTAGTCCGTGACTGTCACTTTATGACTCATGATGCTGAATTCAGAATGAACGTGTTTTTCCTAACGTCTGTGACCACGAGACAATTTTTGACAACTCATTTGCCTGTTTTGTGCAAAAATATAGACAACCAATTTCTTGCCTCAGAGGTAATAATTTCAGGTTCTGAATTCTGAAATGTGCATTCTAAGACAATGACATCACAATTCATGACGCTGACTTCAAAATGAACATGTTTTTCCCACCTGTGTGACCCTGAGTGATAATTTGGTCATCACATTTGCGACACTGGGTACAAAACGGTTGACAACAAATTTTTTGTTTCTATGGTCGTAATTCCAGTGTCTGAAATCAGAAATGTCATTTCTAGGCCGTTACAGTCACTTCATGATTCATGATGCTGTATTCAGAATGGAAATGTTTTTCCGAACTCTGTGACCACGAGACATGTTTCTGACAAATCATTTGTCTGTTTGCGCAAAAATTCCTTGTCTAATGTTTTTCCAGGGTCCGAAATCAGAAATGTGAATTCTATGTCGTGATTCTCACTTCATGATTCATGATGCTGAATTCAGAATGGACATGTTTTTCCGAATCTGTGTGACCACGAGATACGTTTTTGACAACTCCTTTGCCTGTTTTGGGCAAAAATGTAGACAACCAATTTCTTATCTCGGAGGTAATAATTCCAGGTTCTGAATTCTGAAATGTGATTTCTAGGACTATGACATCACAATTTATGATGCTGAATTCAGAAAGAACATGTTTTTTCCAACCTGTGTGACCATGAGTGATGATTTTGACATCACATTTGCGACACTTGTTTCAAAACGGTTGACAACAAATTTCTTGTCTCTAAGGTCGTATTTCCAGGGTCCGAACTCAGAAATGTCAATTCCAGGCCGTGACTGTCACTTCATGATTCATGATGCTGAATTCCGAATGGAAATGTTTTTCCAAACATGTGTGACCACCAGACTGTTTTTTTATAACTTATTTGCCTTTTTTTGGCAACAAGGTAGACAAACATTTACTTGCCTCAGAGGTAAAATTTCCAGGATCTGAATTCTGAAATGTGCATTCTAGGTCTATGACATCACAATTCATAACTGTGAGTTCAGAATGAACATGTTTTTCCCATCCTGTGTGACCATGAGTTATGATTTTGATGTCACATTTGCGACATATGGTCAAAACTGTTGAAAACATATTTCTTGTGTTCTAAGGTCGTATTTCCAGGTTTTGAACTCAGAAATGTAAATTCTAGGCCGAGACTGTCACTTTATGACTCATGATGCTGAATTCAGAATGAACATGTTTTTTCTAACCTCTGTGACCACGAGACAATTTTTTGACAACTCATTTGCCTGTTTTTGGCAAAAATATAGACAAGCAATTTCTTGCCTCGGAGTAATAATTCCAGATTCGTAATTCTGAAATGTGCATTCTAGGACTATGACATCAGAATTTACAACGCTGTATTCAAAATGAACATGTTTTTCCCAACCTGTGTGACCATGCGTGATGATATTGACATCACATTTGCGACATTTGGACAAAAATGTAGACAATTAATTTCTTGCTTCGGAGGTTCTGAACACAGAAATGTGAATTCTTGGCCATGACAGTCACTTCAAGATTCATGATGATAAATTCAGGATAGGCATGTTTTTCCGAACCTGTGTGACCAGGAGACATGTTTTTGACGACTCGTTTTCCTGTTGTGGGCAAAAATGTAGAGAACCAATTTCTTGCCTCGGAGTTAATAACTCCAGGTTCGGAATTCTGAAATGTGCATTCTAGGTCTATGTCATCACAATTCATGACGCTGAATTCAAAATAGACAAATTTTTACCAACCTGTGTGACCATGAGTGATGATTTTGACATCACATTAGCTACACTTGGTGCAAAAGGGTTGACAACAAATTTCTTGTCTCTGAGGTCGCATTTCCAGGTTCCGAACTCAGATATGTCAATTCCAGGCCGTGACTGTCACTTCATGATTCATGATGCTGAATTCAGAATGGGCATGTTTTTCCGAACCTTTGTGACCACGAGACATGTTTTTGACAACTCCTTTTGCCTTTTATGGGCAAAAATGTAGACAACCAATTTCTTGTTCGGAGGTAATAATTCCAGGTTCTGAATTCTGAAATGTGCATTCTAGGACTATGACATAACAACTCATGACGCTGAATTCAGAAAGAACATGTTGTTCCCAACCTGTGTGACCATGATTGATGATTTTGACATCACATTCGCGAAACTTGGTGCAAATCCGTTGACAAAAAATTTCTTATCTCTATGGTCGTATATCCAGGGTCGGAACTCAGAAATGTCAATTCCAGGCCATGACTGTCACTTCATGATTCATGGTGCTGAATTCAGTAGGGACATGGTTGTCTGAACCTGTGTGCACATGAGACAGTTGTTTTACAGCTCATTTGCCTGTTTTGGGCAAAAATGTAGACAAAAAAATTCTTGCCTTATGAGGTAATATTTCAGGTTCTTAATTCTGAAATGTGCGTTCTAGGTCTATAACATCACAATTCATGATTCTGAATTCAGAATGAACATGTTTTTCACAACCTGTGTGACCATGAGTGATGATTTTGACATCACATTTGCGACATTAGGACAAAACTGTTGACAACAAATTTCTTGTCTCTAAGGTCGTATTTCCAGGGTCTGAACTCAGAAATGTCAATTCCAGGCCGTGACTGTCACTTCATTATTCATGAAGCTGAATTCCGAATGGACATGTTTTTCTGAACCTGTGTGATCACGAGATATGTTTTTGACAACTCATTTGCCTGTTTGCGCAAAAATGTAAACAAACAATTTCTTGCCACGGAGGTAATATTTCCAGGTTCTGAATTCTGAAATGTGCATCTAGATCTATGACATCACAATTAATGATGCTGAATTCAAAATGAACATGTTTTTCCCACCTGTGTGACCATGAGTGATGATTTTGACATCACATTTGCGACACTTCGTGCAAATTGCTTGACAACAAATTTCTTGTCTCTAAGGTCGTATTTCCAGGGTCCGAACTCAGAAATGTCAATTCTAGGCCGTGACTGTCACTGCATGATTCATAATGCTGAATTCAGAATGGACATGTTTTTCCGAATCTGTGTGACCACAAGACATGTTTTTGACAACTCATTTGCCTGTTTGCGTAAAAATGTAGACAACCAATTTCTTGCCTCGGAGGTAATAATTCCAGGTTCTGATTTCTGAAATGTGCATTCTAGGACTATGACATCAGAATTCATGACGCTGTATTCAGAATGAACATGTTTTTCTCAACCTGTGTGACCATGAGTGATGATTTTGACATCACATTTGTGACATTTGGTCAAAACTGTTGAGAACACATTTCTTATCTCTAAGGTCGTATTTTCAGGGTCAGAACTCAGAAATGTCAATATAGGCCGTGACTGTCACGTCATGACCCATGAAGCTGAATTCAGAATGGACATGTTTTTCCGAACCTGTGTGTCCACGAGACATGTTTTTGACAACTCATTTGCCTGTTTTGGGCAAATATATAGACAACCAATTTCTTGTCTCGGAGGTAATAATTCCAGGTTCTGAATTCTGAAATGTGCATTTAGTCTATGACATCATAATTCATGACGCTGATTTCAGAATGAACATGTTTTTCCCAACCTGTGTGACCATGAGTGATGATTTTGACATAAATCACATTTGCGGCAGTTGATGCAAAATGTTTGACAACAAATTTCTTGTCTCTACAGTAGTATTTCGATGGTCTGAACTCAGAATTGTCAATTCTAGGCCACGACTGTCACTTCCTGAGACATGATGCTGAATTCAGAATGGAAATGTTTTTCTGAACCTGTTTGATCGCGAGACATGTTTTTGACAACTCATTTGCCTGTTTTGGGCAAAAATATAGACAACAAGTTCCTTGTCTCGGAGGTAATAATTCCAGGTTATGAATTCTGAAATGTGTATTCTAGGTCTATGACATTACAATTCATGACTCTGAATTAAGAATGAACATTTTTTTCCCAACCTGTGTGACCATGAGTGATGATTTTGACATCACACTTGAGACAATTGTTTCAAATGGATGACAACAAATTTCTTGTCTCTAAGGTCGTATTTCCAGGGTCTGAACTCAGAAAGGTCAATTCTAGGCCGTGACTGTCACTTTATGACTCATGGTACTGAATTCAGAATGAACATGTTTTTCCGAACCTGTGTGACAATGAGACAATTTTTTGACAACTCATTTGCCTGTTTTGGGCAAAAATGTAGACAACTATTTTCTTGCCTTGTAGGTAATAATTCCAGGTTCTGAATTCTGAAATGTGCATTCTAGGACTATGACATCACAATTCATTATGAAGAATTCAGAATGAACATGTTTTTCCTAATTGTTTGACCATGCGAGATGATTTGGACATCACATTTGCGATATTTGGTCAAAATTATAGACAACAAATATCTCGTCTCTAAAATCGTATTTTATGGTCCGAACACAGAAATGTCAATTCTAGGCAGTTACTGTCACTTCATGATTCATGATGCTGAATTCCGAATGGACATGTTTTTCCGAACCTGTGTGACCACGAGACAATTTTTTGACAACTCATTTGCCTGTTTTGGGCAAAAATGTAGACAACTATTTTCTTGCCTTGTAGGTAATAATTCCAGGTTCTGAATTCTGAAATGTGCATTCTAGGACTATGACATCAGAATTCATGATGCTGTATTCAGAATGAACATATTTTTCCCAACCTGTGTGACCATGAGTGATGATTTTGACATCACATATGCGACACTTGGTTCAAAATGGTTGACAACAAATTTTTGTCTCTAATGTCGTATTTCCTGGGTCCAAGCTCAGAAATGTCAATTCTAGGACGTGACTGTCACTTCATGATTCATGATGCTGAATTCCGAATGGACACGTTTTTCCGAACGTGTTTGACCACGAGACAATTTTTTGACAACTCATTTGCCTGTTTTGGGCAAAAATGTAGACAACCAATTTCTTGCCTCGGAGGTAATAATTCCAGGTTCTAAATTCTGAAATGTGCATTCTAGGACTATGACATCACAATTCATGATGCTGAATTCAAAATGAACATGTTTTTCCCACCTGTGTGACCATGAGTGATGATTTTGACATCACATTTGCGACACTTGGTGCAAAATGCTTGACAACAAATTTCTTGTCTCTAAGGTCGTATTTCCAGGGTCCGAACTCAGAAATGTCAATTCTAGGCCGTGACTGTCACTGCATGATTCATGATGCTGAATTCAGAATGGACATTTTTTTTCGAATCTCTGTGACCACGAGACATGTTTTTGACAACTCATTTGCCTGTTTGCGTAAAAATTTAGACAACCAATTTCTTTCCTCGGAGGTAATAATTCCTGGTTCTGATTTCTGAATTGTGCATTCTAGGACTATGACATCAGAATTCATGATGCTGTATTCAGAATATGTATGTTTTTCCCAACCTGTGTGACCATGAGTGATGATTTTGACATCACATTTACGACATTAGGACAAAACTGTTGACAACATATTTCTTGTCTCTAAGGTCATATTTCCAGGGTCAGAACTCAGAAATGTCAATTTAGGCCGTGACTGTCACGTCATGATCCATTAAGCTGAATTCAGAATGGATATGTTTTTCCGAACCTGTGTGTCCACGAGACATGTTTTTGACAACTCATTTGCCTGTTTTGGGCAAATATATAGACAACCAATTTCTTGTCTCGGAGGTAATAATTCCAGGTTCTGAATTCTGAAATGTGCATTTAGGTCTATGACATCATAATTCATGACGGTGATTTCAGAATGAACATGTTTTTCCCAACCTGTGTGACCATGAGAGATGATTTTGACATAACATCACATTTGCGGCAGTTGGTGCAAAATGTTTGACAATAAATTTCTTGTCTCTACAGTAGTATTTCGATGGTCCGAACTCAGAATTGTCAATTCTAGGCCGCGACTGTCACTTCCTGATTCATGATGCTGATTTGACCCCGAGACATGTTTTTGACAACTCATTTGCCTGTTTTGGGCAAAAATACAGACAACCAGTTCCTTGTCTCAGAGGTAATAATTCCAGGTTATGAATTCTGAAATGTGTATTCTAGGTCTATGACATTACAATTCATGACTCTGAATTAAGAATGAACATTTTTTTCCCAACCTGTGTGACCATGAGTGATGATTTTGACATCACACTTGAGACAATTGTTTCAAACGGATGACAAGAAATTTCTTGTCTCTAAGGTCGTATTTCCAGGGTCTGAACTCAGAAATGTCAATTCTAGGCCGTGACTGTCACTTTATGACTCATGGTACTGAATTCAGAATGAACATGTTTTTCCGAACCTGTGTGACAACGAGACAATTTTTTGACAACTCATTTGCCTCTTTTGGGCAAAAATGTAGACAACTATTTTCTTGCCTTGTAGGTAATAATTCCAGGTTCTGAATTCTGAAATGTGCATTCTAGGACTATGACATCACAATTCATTATGAAGAATTCAGAATGAACATGTTTTTCCTAATTGTTTGACCATGCGAGATGATTTGGACATCACATTTGCGATATTTGGTCAAAATTATAGACAACAAATATCTTGTCTCTAAAATCGTATTTTATGGTCCGAACAAGAAATGTCAATTCTAGGCAGTGACTTTCACTTCGTGATTCATGATGCTGAATTCACAATGAACATGTTTTTCCGAACCTGTGTGACCACGAGACTTGTTTTTGACAATTCATTTGCCTGTTTGGGCAAAAATGTAGACAACCAATTTCTTGCCTCGGAGGTAATAATTCCAGGGACTAAATTCTAAAATGTGCATTCTAGGTGTACGACATCACATTTCATGATGCTGAATTCAGAATGAATATTTTGTTCCCAACCTGTGTGACCATGAGTTATGATATTGACATCACATTTGCCTCACTTGGTGCAAAACGGTTGACAACAAATTTCTTGACTCTAAGGTCATATTTCCAGGTTCTGACATCAAATATAACAATTCTAGGCCGTGCCTGTCACTATCTGATTCATGATTATGAATTCAGAATGGACAAGTTTTTCTGAACCTGTTTGACCACGATACATGTTTTTGAAAACTCATTTGCTTGTTTTGGGCAAAAATGTAGACAACAATTTCTTGCCTCCGAGGTAATAATTCCAGGTTTTGAATTCTGAAATGTGCATTCTAGGTCTTTGACATCACAATTCATGAAGCTGAGTTCAGAATGAACATGTTTTTCCCAACCTTTTTGACCAAGAGTGATGATTTTGACATCTCTTTTGCGGTATTAGGAAAACACTTGACAACAAATTTCTTGACTCTAAGGTCGTATATACAGGGTCCGAACTCAGAATGTCAATTCTAGGCAGTGACTGTCACTTCATGATTCATGATGCTGAATTCAGAATGGATATGTTTTTTCGAACCTGTGGGACCACTAGACATATTTTTGACATCTCATTTGCCTGTTTTGAGCAAAAATGTAGACCACTAATTTCTTGCTTCGGAGGTAATAATTCTAGATTCTGAATTCTGAAATGTATAATCTAAGTCTATGACATCACAATTCATGATGCTGAATTCAGAATGAACATGTTTTTCCCTACCTGTGTGACAATGAGTGATTATTTTGACATCGCATTTGCGACATTTGGTCAAAACTGTTGACAACGAATTTCTTGTGTTCTAATTTCGTATTTACAGGGACTGAACTCAGAAATGTCAATTCTAGGCCGTGACTGTCACTTCATGGCTCATAATGCTGAATTCAAAATGAACATGTTTTTTCTGAACCATTGTGACCACGAAACAATTCTTTGACAACTCATTTGCCTGTTTGCGCACAAATATAGACAACCAATTTCTAGTCTCGGAGGTAATAATTCCAGGTTCTGAACTCTGAAATGTGCATTCTAGGTCATTCACATCACAATACATGACGCTGCATTCAGAATGAACATGTTTAACCCAAGCTGTGTGACCATGACTGATGATTTTGACATCACAATTGCGACATTTGGTGAAAAAGAAATAAATTTCTTGTCTCTAATGTTGTATATCTAGCGTCCGAAATCAAAAATGTCAATTCTAGGCCGTGAGTGTCAATTCATGGGTCATGATGCTGAATTCAGAATGGAAATGTTTTTGAACCTGTGTGACGACGAGACATGTTTCTAACAACTCATTTGCCTGTTTTGGGCAAAAATGTAAGCAACCAATTTCTTGACTCGGAGGTAATAATTCCAGGTTCTGAATTCTGAAATGTTCATTCTATGTCTACGTAATCACAATTCATGATGCTAAATTCAGAATGAACATTTTTTTCCCAACCTGTGTGAACATGAGTAATGATATTGACATCACATTTGCCTCAATTGGTGCAAAACAGTTGACAACAATTTTCTTGACTCTAAGATCGTATTTTCTGGTTCTGACCTCAGAAATATCAATTCTAGGCCGTGACTGTCACTACCTGATTTATGATGCTGAATTCAGAATGAACATGTTTTTCCCAACCTGTGTGACCATGAGTGATGATATTGACATCACATTGGTGACATTTGGTCAAAACTGTTGAGAATACATTTCTTGTCTCTAAGGTCGTATTTCCAGGGTCCGAACTCAGAAATGTCAATTTAGGCCGTGACCGTCACTTCATGACTCATGACGCTGAATTCAGTATGGACATGCTTTTTCGAACCTGTGTTACCACAAGACATGTTTTTGATATCTCATTTGCCTGTTTTGGACAAAAATGTAGACAACCAATTTCTTGCCTCGGAGATAATAATTCCAGGTTCTGCATTCTGAAATGTGCATTCTAGGCCTACGACATCACAATTCATGACGCTGAATTCAGAATAAGCATGTTTATCCCAACCTGTGTGAACTTGAGTGATGATTTTGACATCATATTTGCGACATTTCGTCAAAACTGTTGACAATATTTCTTGTCTCTAAGGTCGTATTTCCAGGGTCTGAACTCAGATATATCAATTCTAGGCCGTGACTGTCACTTCATGATTCATGATGCTGAATTCAGAATGGATATATTTTTCCGAACCTGTGTGACCACGAGACATATTTTTGACAATTCATTTGCCTGTTTTGGGCAAAATGTAGACAACCAATTTCTTGCCTTGGAGGTAATAATTCCAGGTTCTGAATTCTGAAGTGTGCATTCTAGGTCTATGACATCACAATACAGGATGCTGAATTCAGAATAAACATGTTTTTCCAAACCTGTGTGACCATGAGTGATGATTTTGACATCACATTTTCGAAATTTGGTGAAAATATTGACAACAAAATTCGTGTCTCTAAGTTCGTATTTCCAGTGTTTGAACTCAGAAATGTCAATTCTAGGCTGTGACTGTCACTTCATGATTCATGATGCTGAATTCAGAATGGACATGTTTTTCCGAATGTGTGTGACCATGAGACATGTTTTTTACAACTCATTTGCCTGTTTTCGGCAAAAATGTAGACAACCAATTTCTTCCTTCGCAGGTAATAATTCCAGGTTCTGAATTCTGAAATGTGCTTTCTAGACTATGACATCAGAATTCATGACGCTGAATTCAGAATAAACATGTTTTTCCCAACCTGTGTGACAATGAGTGCTGATTTTTACATCACATTTGTGACATTTGGTCAAAACTGTTGACAACAAATTTCTTGTTGCTAAGGTCGTATTTCCAGGGTCCGAACTCAGAAATGTGAATTCTAGGCCGTGACTGTCACTTCATGATTCATGATGCTGAATTCAGAATGGACATGTTTTTCCGAACCTCTGTGACCACGAAACATGTTTTTTACATCTTATTGGCCTGTATTGGGCAAAAATGTAGACAATCCATTTCTTGCCTCGGATTTTGAACTCAGAAATGTGAATTCTAGGCCGACAGAAACTTCATGACTCATGATGCTAAATTCAGAATGGACATGTTTTTCCGAACCTGTGTTACCACGAGACATTTTTTTTGACAACTCATTTCCCTGTTTTGAGCAAAAATGTAGAGAACAAATTTCTTGCCTCGGAGGTAATAATTCCAGGTTCTGAATTCTGAAATGTGCATTCTAGGACAATGACATCACAATTCATGACGCTGAATTCAGAATAGACAAGTTTTTCCCTACCTGTGTGACCATGAGTGATGATTTTGACATCACATTTGCGACACTTGTTGCAAAAAGTTGACAACAAATTTCTTGTTACTGAGGTCGTATTTCCAGTGTCCGAACTCAGAAATGTCAATTCTAGGCCGTGACTGTCACTTCATGATTCATGATGCTGAATTCAGTAGGGACATTTTTTCCTGAACCTCTGTGACCACGAGACATATTTTTGACAACTCATTGGCCTGTTTTGAGGTCACAGATGTTCGGAAAAACATGTCCATTCTGAATTCAGCATCATGAATCATGAAGTGACAGTCAGGGCCTAGAATTGACATTTCTGAGTTCGAATCCTGGAAATACGACCTTAGAAACAAGAAATTTGTTGTCAACAGTTTTGTCCAAATGTCGCAAATGTGATGTCAAAATCATTACTGATGGTCACACAGGTTGGGAAAAACATGTTCATTCTGAATTCTGTGTCATGAATTGTGATGTCATTGTCCTAGAATGCACATTTCAGAATTCAGAACCTGGTATTATTACCTCCGAGGCAAGAAATTTTTTGTCTACATTTTACCCAAAACAGGCAAATGGTTATTCAAAAAATTGTCTCATGGTCACAGAGGTTCGGAAAAACATGTCCATTCTGAATTCAGCATCATGAATCATGAAGTGACAGTCACGCCCAGAATAGACATTTCTGAGTTCATACCCTGGAAATATGACCTTGAGACAAGAAATTTTTTGTCAACCGGTTTGCACCCAGTGTCGCAAATGTGATGTCCAAAATCATGTCTCATGGTCCCACAGGTGGGAAAAACATGTTCATTTTGAATTTACCATGATGAATTGTGATGTCATTGTCCTAAAATACACATTTCAGATTTCAGAACCTGGAATTATTTCCTCCGAGGCAAGAAATTGGTTGTCTACATTTTTGCCCAAAACAGGCAAATGAGTTGTTAAAAAATTGTCTCGTGGTCACAGAGGTTAGGAAAAACATGTTCATTCTTAATTCAGCATCATGAGTCATAAAGTGACAGTCACGGCCTAGAATTGACATTTCTGTGTTCGGTCCCTGGAAATATGACCTTAGAGACAAGAAATTTGTTGTCAACCGTTTTGCCCCCAGTGTCGCAAATGTTATGTCCAAATCATGTCTCATGGTCACACAGGTGGGAAATACATGTTCGTTTTGAATTCAGCATCATGAATTGTGATGTCATTGACGTAGAATGCACATTTCAGAATTCAGAACCTGGAATTTTTACCTCCGAGGTAAGAAATTGGTTGTCTACATTTTTGCCAAAAACAGGCAAATGAGTTGTCAAAAAATTGTCTCGTGGTCACAGAGGTAAGGAAAATCATGTGCATTCTGATTTCAGCATCATGAGTCATAAAGTGACAATCACGGCCTACAATTGACATTTATGAGTTCAAAACCTGGAAATACAACCTTAGAACACAAGAAATATGTTGTCAACCATTTTGACCATATGTAACAAATGTTACATCAAAATCATCACTCATGGTCACTCAGGTTGCGAAAAACATGTTCATTCTGAATTCAGCGTCATGAATTGTGGTGTCATAAATTTAGAATGCACATTTCAGAATTTAGAACCTGGAATTATTACCTCCGAGGCAAGAAATTGTTTGTCTACATTTTTGCCCAAAACAGCAAATGGTTGTAAAAAAACTCTCTCGTAGTAACACAGGTTCGGACAAACATGTCCATTCTAAATTCAGCATCATGAATCATGAAGTGACAGTCACGGCCTGGAATTGACATTTCTGAGTTCGTAACCTGAAAATACGACCTCAGAGACAAGAAATTTGTTGTCAATCGTTTTGCACCAAGTGTCGCAAATGTGATGTCAAAATCATCACTCATGGTCACACAGGTTGGGAAAAACATGTTCTTTCTGAATTCAGCGTCATGAACTGTGATGTCATCGTCCTAGAATGCACATTTCAGAATTCAGAACCTGGAATTATTACGTCCGAGACCAGAAATTGGTTGTCTACATTTTTGCCCAAAATAGGCAAAGGAGTTGTCAAAACCATGTCTCTTGGTCACACAGGTTCGGAAAAACATGTCCATTCGGAATTCAGCATCATGAATCATGAAGTGACAGGCACGGCCTAGATTTGAAATTTCTGAGTTCGGACCCTGGAAATACGACCTTAGAGACAAGAAAATATTTGTCAACCGTTTTGAACCAAGTGTCGCAATTGTGATGTCAAAATCATCACTCATGGTCACACAGCTTGGGAAAAACTTTCTATTCTGAATTCAGCATCATGAATTGTGATGTCATAGACCTAGGATGCACATTTCAGAATTTAGAACCTGGAATTATTACCTCCGAGACAGGAAATTGTTTGTCTACATTTTTGCCCAAAACAGGCAAATGAGCTGTAAAAAAATTGTCTGATGGGTACACAGGTTCGGACAACCATGTCCCTACTGAATTCAGCATCATGAATCATGAAGTGACTTTCACGGCCTAGAATTCACATTTCTGAGTTCAGAACCTCCGAGGCAAGAAATTGATTGTCTACATTTTTGCCCAAAACAGGCCAATGAGATGTCGAAAACATGTCTTGTGGTCACAGAGGTTCGGAAAAACATTTCCATTCGGAATTCAGCATAATGAATCATGAAGTGACATCACGGCCTAGAATTGACATTTCTGAGTTCGGACTCTGAAAATACGACCTTAAAGACAAGAAATCTGTTGTCAACAGTTTTGTTCAAATGTCGAAAATGTGATGTCAATATCATCACTGATGGTCACACAGGTTGGGAAAAACATGTTCATTCTGAATTCAGCGTCATGAATTGTGATGTCATTGTCATAGAATGCACATTTCAGAATTCAGAATCTGGAATTATTACTGCCGAGGCAAGAAATTGGTTGTCTACATTTTTGCGCATACAGGCAAATGAGTTGTCAAAAATATGTCTCGTGTTCACACAGGTTCAGAAAAACATTTCCATTCTGAATTCAGCATCATGAATTATGAAATGACAGTCACGGCCTAGAATTGACATTTCTGAGTTCGGACCATGTAAATAAGCCCTTAGAGACAAGAAATTTGTTGTCAACCGTTTTGCACCCAGTGTCGCATATGTGATGTCCCAATTATGTCTCATGGTCACACAGGGGGGAAAAACATGTTCATTTTGAATTCAACATCATGAATTGTGACGTCATTGTCCTAGAATGCACATTTCAGAATTCAGAACTAGAATTATTACCTCCGAAGCAAGAAATTGGTTGTCTACATTTTTGCCCAAAACAGGCAAATGAGTTGTCAAAAAATTGTCTCATGGTCACACAGACTTCAGAGTCTCCACCAGGTTGTGCTTGTTCTGAGGAAACTGAGGACCTGAAGGGAGCCCTGTCCTGTGCTTTTGTGTCTTTTCTGAATTCTTGAAGCTCTCCTCAAGAGTCCTGGGAAGCGAACCCTAAAAATACTGCATTCTGAAGCTGCCCAGCGAGCAAATGAAAACTATGCCAGTCCAGTGAGGCCCGACTGTGAAAAATTCTGAGTGCTGCCTGTGTGTGTGTCTGTTTACTATCCTGTTGCATGAAACTCTTTGGAGTGGACCGAAAAAAAGGTCCAGCAGAGCACTTAGCTCCACTTCACTACGCGACTGTGTGCTCTTTCTAATAAAAAAACACACTAAGAACTCTGCAGTGTTTTTATAAATTTATTTTAGCTGTCATCCTGAGTTCGCAAGAAAGGGGGTGATCAATACTTTACATAGCAGGAAAATATATAGGTATAAATATTCTTTTTTAAAAATAACTTTTCTTTTAATCATAGTGGCTTACATCTTGTTGACAATAATAATTTAGGTACATATTAACATAAAATCAGGGGAATTCCCATCACCGAATTGTCCTCCCTCCACCTCCGTTCCCATTATTCTTCCCATATTAACTTCCCTTAGCCCTGGGGCTGCTAGAATAAGTGGTCCCCTCTGTGCCTAGCTTACTACTTAGTGGTCTTACACCTATTTGGTCTTGGTAGCTTCCTTATTCCCCCCCAATTGGGAGGCGGAACTAGATAGTTCAAATGGTGTGGTTGTGTTTGAAGAAGAGAAAAGTAATAACCTGAAAAAAAAGAAAAAAAGAATCAAATACTCCGGAAATGGGCGGAGTCCATCTAGAGGCTTTCATACTTGGTTTGAGAGATGAAGGGGAAAAGAAGGGAAAACACCACAGTAGTACATAAAGAACTGTCAAATAAAATATCCAGTGAGCATTCCAAAACAAACAAACAAAACAAAACAAAAAAGGGTAAGCACCATATAAAAGCCATGGTATTGAGATAAAAAAATGTGGCAGAGCACATAAAAAAAATAAAATAAATAAATACATAAATATAAATGGGACATCCACTTCAATAGCCAAACTACAACAAAAAATCAACAAAAAATAGATAAGTAAATAATAAATTGTTATGTGCTTTTTCCCCCTCCTACAGATGCACATGGCATTTTCAGGGAAGAACTACAGAGCATGAAAACCGGCAAGACTTTGCAAATGCTGGCTTCCTGTGTGTGACACCAGGCGGGGTAAATCCAGGAAAGTACACGATCCAGTGGAGCCCAACTGTGAAAATCTGTGAGTTTGACCTGTATATGTCTGTCTACTGTCCTCTTGCATGAAACTCTTGCGAGTGGGGCAAAATGAGGCTCCAGAAAACTCGCTCGCACAAAGGACATTATCAGGAAGGTAGTACAGAGCATGAAAACCGGCAAGACTTTGCAAAAGCCGGCTCCCTCTGTGTGATACCAGGCGGGGAAAATCCAGAAAGTACACCGGCCCAGTGGGGAACAACTGTGAAAAACTTTGAGTTTGACCTCTATATATCTGTGTACTGTCCTCTAGCATGAATCTCTTGCGAGTGGGGCAACAAGAGTCTCCAGAAACATTGCTCGCCCAGAGGCCATTTTCAGCGAGGAACTACAGAGCATGAAAACCATCAAGACTTTGCAAAAGCCGGCTCCTTGTGTGACACCAGACAGGGAAAATCTGAGAAAGTACACCGGTCAATTGGGGCCCAACTGTGAAAAACTGTGAGTTTGACCTGTATATGTCTGTCTACTCTCCTCCTGCGTGAAACTCTTGCTACTGGGGCAAATAGAAGCTCCAGATCTCGCTCGCCAGAGGCCATTTTCAAGGAGGGACTACAGAGCATGAATTCTGGCAAGAATTTGCAAAAGCCAGCTCCTGTGTGTGACACCAGACGGGGAAAATCCAGAAAATTACACCATCCAGTGGGGCCCAACTATGAAAAACTGTGAGTTTGACTGGGTTATGACTGTGTACTGTCCTTTTGCGGGAAACTCTTGCGAGTGGGGCAAAAAGAGGCTCAAGAAAACTCGCTCGCCCAGAGGACATATTCAGGGAGGGACTACAGAGCATGTCTGTCTACTCTCCTCTTGCGTGAAACACTTCCGAGTTTGGCAAAAAAAAAGCTGCAGAAATATCGCTCTCCATAGGCCATTTTCAGGAGGGACTACAGAGCATGAAAACCGGCAAGACATTGCAAAAGCCGGCTCCCGGTGTGTGACAACAGGCGGGGAAAATCCAAGAAAATACACCGGCCCAGTGGGGCCCAACTCTGAAAAACTGTGAGTTTGACCAGTATATGTCAGTCTACTGTCAACTTGCATGAAACTCTAGCGAGTAGGGCAAAATAGACGCTCCAGAAAACTCGCTCACCAAGAGGCCATTCAGGGAGGGACTACAGAGCTTGAAAACCGGCAAGACTTTGCAAAAGCTGGCTCCCTGTGTGTGACACCATGTGGAGAAAATACAGTAAAGTACACCGGCCCCGTGGGGCCCCACTGTAAAAAACTGTGAGTTTGACCTCTGTATGTCTTTGTACTCTTCTCTTGCGTAAAACTCCTGCGAGTGGGGCAAAAAGAGTCTCTAGAAAACTCGCTCGCCCAGAGGCCATTTACAGGGAGGGACTACAGAACATGAAAAACGGCAAAACATTCCAAAGGCCGGCTCCCTGTATGTGACAACAGGCGGGGAATATCCAGGAAATTACACTGGCCCAGTGGGGCCCAACTGTGAAAAACTCTGAGTTTGACCATTATATGTCTGTCTAATGTCCTCTTGCGTGAAACTCCTGCGAGTGTGGCAAAAGGAGGCTCCAGAAAACTCGCTTGCCCAGAGGTCATTTTCAGGGAGGGACTACAGAGCATGAGTACCGGCAAGACTTTCCAAAAGCAGGCTCCCTGTGTGTGACAACAGGCGGGGATAATCAAAGAAAGTACACCTGCCCAGTGGGGCCCAACTGTAAAAAACTGTGAGTTTGACCTGTATATGTCTGTCTACTGTCTCTTGCGTGAAACTCTAGCGAGTGGAGAAAAAAAAGGCTCCAGAACACTTGCTCGCCCAGAGGCCATTTTCAGAGAGGGACTACAGACCATGAAAACCGGCAAGATTTTGCAAAGGCCGGCTCCTTGTGTGTGACACCAGGCGGGGAAAATCCAAGAAAGTACACCGGCCCTGTGGGGCCCAACTTTGAAAAACTGTGAGTTTGACCATTATATGTCTGTCTACTGTCCTCTTGCGTGAAACTCTAGCGAGTGGGGCAAAAAGAGGATCCAGAAATCTTGCTCGCCCAGAGGCCATTTTCAGGGAGGGAGTACAGAGCATGAAAACTGGCAAAACTTGGCAAAAGCCAGCTCCCTCTGTGTGACACCAGGCAGGGAAAATCCAGGAAATTACACCAACCAGTAGGGCCCAACTGTGAAAAACTGTGAGTTTGACCTGTATATGTTTGTATACAGTCCTCTTGCGTGAAACTCTTGCGAGTGGGGCAAAAAGAGTCTCCAGACAACTCACTCGGCAGAGGCAATTTTCAGGGAGGGACTACAGAGCATGAAAACCGGCAAGACTTTACAAATGCTGCCTCCCTGTGTGTGAACCAGGCGGGGAAAATCCAGGAAATTACACCGGCTCATTGGGGCCCAAGAGTGAAATTTGTGAGTTTGACCTGTATATGTCTGTGTACTCTCCTCTTCGTGAAACTCTTGCGAGTGGGGAAAAAAGAGGCTCCAGAAAACACGCTCGCCCAGGGCCATTTTCAGGGAAGGACTACAGAGCAGGAAAACCAGCAACTCTTTGCCAAAGCCGGCTCCCTGTGTGTGATACCAGGTGGGGAATACCCAGTAAACTACACCGGCCCACTGGGGCCCAACTGTGAAAAACTGTGAGTTTGACCTGTATATATCTGTCTACTCTTCTCTTGCGTGAAAATCTTGCGAGTGGGGCAAAAAGAGTCTCAAGAAAACTCGCTCACCCAGAGGCCATTTACAGGGAGGTACTACAGAATATGAAAACCGGCAAAACATTCCAAAGGTCGGCTCCCTCTGTGTGACATCAGGCGGGGAATATCTAGGAATGTAAACCGGCCCAGTGGGGCCCAACTGTGAAAAACTTTGAGTTTGACCATTATATGTCTGTCTATTGCCCTCTTGCATAAAACTCTTGCGAGTAGGGCAAAAAGACGCTCCAGAAAACTTGCTCGCCCAGAGGCCATTTTCAGGAGGGACTACAGAGCTTGAAAACCAGCAAGACTTTGCAAAAGCCAGCTCCCTGTGTGTGACACCAGACAAGGTAAATCCAAGAAAATACACCGGCCCAGTGGGGCCCAACTGTGAAAATCTGTGAATTTGACCAGTATATGTCTGTCTACTGTCCTCTTGCATAAACTCTTGCGAGTGGGGCAAAAAGAGGCTCAAGAAAACTCGCTCACCAGAGGCCATTTTCAGGGAGGGACTACAGAGCATGAAAACCGGCATAACTTTGCAAAAGCCGGCTCCCTGTGTGTGACACAAAGCGGGGAAAATCCTGGAAATTACACCAACCAGTGGGGCCCAACTGTGAAAAACTGTGAGTTTTACCTCTATATGTCTGTCTACTCTCCTCTTGCGTGAAACGCTTGCTAGTGGGGCAAAAGGAGGCTCCAGAAATCTCGATCGCCAAGAGGCCATAATCAGGGAGGGAATACAGAGCATGAAATCCCACAAGAGTTTGCAAAAGCCGGCTCCCTGTGTGTGACACCAGGCGGGGTAAATCCAGAAAAGTACACGATCCAGTGGGGCCCAACTGTGAAAAACTGTGAGTTTGACCTGTATATGTCTGTCTACTGTCCTCTTGCATGAAACTCTTTCGAGTGGGGCAAAATGAGGCTCCAGAAAACTCGCTCGCGCAGAGGACATTATCAGGAAGGGACTATAGAGCATGAAAACCGGCAAGACTTCACAAAAGCCGGCTCCCTGTGTGTGATACCAGGCAGGGAAAATCCAGAAAGTACACCGGCCCAGTGGGGAACAACTGTGAAAAACTGTGAGTTTGACCTGTATATATATATATGTGTACTGTCCTCTAGCATGAATCTCTTGCGAGTGGGGCAACAAGAGCCTCCAGAAACATTGCTCACCAGAGGCCATTTTCAGGGAGGGACTACAGAGCATGAAAACCATCAAGACTTTGCAAAAGCCGGCTCCTTGTGTGACACCAGACGGGGAAAATCCAAGAAAGGACACCGGCTAATTGGGGCCCCACTGTGAAAAAATGTGAGTTTGACCTGTACATGTCTGTCTACTCTCCTCTTGCGTGAAACTCTTGCTAGTGGGGCAAAAAGAGACTCCAAATCTCGCTCGCCAGAGGCCATTTTCAAGGAGGGACTACAGAACATGAATTCTGACAAGAATTTGCAAAAGCAGGCTCCTGTGTGTGACACCAGACGGGGAAAATCCAGGAAATTACACCATCCAGTGGGGCCCAACTATGAAATACTGTGAGTTTGACCTGTATATGTCTGTCTACTGTCCTTTTGCGGGAAACTCTTGCAAGTGGGGCAAAAAGAGTCTCAAGAAAACTCACTCGCCCACAGTCCATATTCAGGGAGGGACTACAGAGCATGAAAATCGGCAAGACATTGCAAAAGCCGGCTCCCTGTGTGTGACAACAGGCGGGGATAATCCAAGAAAGTACACCTGCCCAGTAGGGCCCAACTGCAAAAAACTGAGAGTTTGACCTGTATATGTCTGTCTACTCTCTCTTGCATGAAACTCTTTCGAGTGGGGCAAAAAGAGGCTCCAGAACACTTGCTCGCCCAGAGGACATTTTCAAGGAGGGACTACAGAGCATGAAAACCGGCAAGATTTTGCAAACGCAGGCTCCTTGTGTGTGACACCAGGTGGGGAAAATCCAGGACAGTACACCAGCCCACAGGGGCCCAACTGTGAAAAACATTGAGTTTGACGTATAAATGTCTGTCTACTGTCTCCTTTGCGTGAAACTCTTGCGAGTGGGGCAAAATCTGGCTCTAAAAACTCGTTCGCCCAGAAGACATTTTCAGGGAGGGACTACAGAGCATGAAACCCGGCAAGACTTTGCAACAGCTGGCTCCCTATGTGTAACACCAGGCGGGGAAAATCCAGGAGGGTACACCGGCCCAGTGGGGCCCAATTGTGAAAAACTGTGAGTTTGACCTGTATATGTCTGTCTACTCTCCTCTTGCGTGAATCTCTCCCGAGTGGGGCAAAAAGAAGCTCCAGAAAACTCGCTCTCCATAGGCCGTTTTCAGGGAGGGACTACAGAGCATGAAAACCGGCAAGTCTTTGCCAAAGCCGGCTACCAATTTGTGAAACCAGGTGGGGAATATCCAGTAAAGTACAATGTCCCAGTGGTGCCCCACTGTGAAAAACTGTGAGTTTGACCTGTATATGTCTGTATACTGTCCTCTTGCGTGAAACTCTTGCGAGTGGGGCAAAAGGAGGCTCAAGAAAACTCGCTCGCCCAGAGGCTATTTACAGAGAGGGAATATAGAACATGAAAACCGGCAAAACTTTCCAAAGGCCGGCTCCCTGTGTGTGACACCAGGTGAGGAAAATCCAGGAAAGTACACCGGCCCAGTGGGGCCCAATTATGAAAAACTCTGAATTTGAACTGTATATGTCAGTCTACTGTCCTCTTGTGTGAAAATCTTGCGAGTGGGGCAAAACAAGGCTCCAGAAAACTCACTCGCCCAGAGGACATATTCAGGGAGGGACTACAGAGAATGAAAACCTGCAAGACTTTGCAAAACCCGCTCACAGTGTGTGACATCTCGCGGGGAAAATCCAAGAAATTACACCGGCCCAGTGTGGCCCAACTGTGAAAAACTCTGCCTTTGTCCTTTATATGTCTGATAATTTCCTCTTGCGTGAAAATCTTGCGAGTGGGGCAAAAAGAGGATCCAGAAAACTCACTTGCCCAGAGGCCATTTTCAGGGAGGGACTACAGAGCATGAAAACCGGCAAGACTTTGCAAAAGCCGGCTCCCTGTGTGTGACACCATGCGGAGATAATCCAAGAAAGTACACCGGCCCAGTGGGGCCCAACTAAGAAAAACTATGAGTTTGACCTGTATATGTCTGTCTAGTGTCCTCTTACGTGAAACTCTAGCGAGTGGAGCAAAAAGAGGCTCCAGAACACTAGCTCGCCCAGAGGCCATTTTCAGGGACAACTACAGAGCATGAAAACCGGCAAGATTTCCAAACACCGGCTCCATGTGTGTGACACCAGGTGGGGAAAATCCAGGAAAGTACACCAGCCCACAGTGGCCAAGCTGTGAAAAACATTGAGTTTGACGTATATATGTCTATCTACTCTCCTCTTGCTTGAAACTCTTGCGAGTGGGGCAAAATCTTGCTCTAGAAAACTCGTTCGCCCAGAGACAGATTCAGGGAGGGACTACAGAGCAAGAAAACCGGCAAGACTTTGCAAAAGCTGGCTCCCTGTGTGTGAACCAGGCGGGGAAAATCCAGGAAATTACACCGGCCCAGTGGGGCCCTACAGTGAAAAACTGTGAGTTTGACCTGTATATGTCTGTCTACTCTCCTCTTGCATGAAAATCTTGAGCGTGGGTCAAAAAGAGGGTCCAGAAAACTCGCTCACCCAGAGGTCATTTTCAGGGAGGGACTACAGTACATGAAAACTGGCAAGAGTTTGCTAAAGCTGGCTCCCTGTGTGTGACACCAGGCGGGGTAAATCCAGGAAAGTACACCATCCAGTGGGGCCCAACTGTGAAAAACTGTGAGTTTGACTTGTATATGTCTGTCTCCTGTGCTCTTACATGAAACTCTTTCGAGTGGGGCAAAATGAGGCTCCAGAAAACTCGCTCGCACAGAGGAAATTATCAGGAAGGGACTACAGAGCATGAAAACCGGCAAGACTTTGCAAAAGCAGGCTTCCTGTGTGTGTACCAGGCGGGGAAAATCCAGAAAGTACACCGGCCCAGTGGGGAACAACTGTGAAATACTGTGAGTTTGACCTGTATATATCTGTGTACTGTCCTCTAGCATGAATCTCTTGTGAGTGGGGCAACAAGAGCCTCCAGAAACATTGCTCTTCCAGAGGCCATTTTCAGGGAGGGACTACAGAGCATGAGAACCATCAAGACTTTGCAAAATCCGGCTCCTTGTGTGACACCAAACGGGGAAAATCCAAGAATGTACACCGGCCAATTGGGGCCCCACTGTGAAAAACTGTGAGTTTGACCTTTATATGTCTGTCTACTCTCCTCTTGCGTGAAACTCTTGCTAGTGGGGCAAAAAGAGGCTCCAGATCTCGCTCGCCAGAGGCCATTTTCAGGGAGGGAATACAGAACATGAATTCTGGCAAGAATTTGCAAAAGCCGGCTCCTGTGTGTGACACCATGTGTAGAAAATGCAGTAAAGTACACCAGCACCGTGGGGCCCCACTGTGAAAAACTGTGAGTTTGACCATTATATGTGTCCTCTTGCGTGAAACTCTTGCGAGTGGGGCAAAAAGTGGCTCCAGAAAACTCACTTGTCCAGAAGCCCTGTGTGTGACACCAGGCGGGGATAATCCAAGAAAGTACACCGGCCCAGTGGGGCCCAACTGTAAAAAACTATGAGTTTGACCTGTATATGTCTGTTTACTGTCTCTTGCATGAAACTCTAGTGAGTGGAGCAAAAAGAGGCTCCAGAACACATGCTCGCCCAGAGGACATTTTCAAGGAGGGACTACAGAGCATGAAAATGGGCAAGATTTTGCAAACACGGCTCCTTGTGTGTGACAACAGTCGGGGAAAATCCAGGAAAGTACACCAGCCCACAGGGGCCCAACTGTGAAAAACATTGAGTTTGACATATAAATGTCTGTCTACTTTCCCCTTTGCGTGAAACTCTTGCGAGTGGGGCAAAATCTGGCTCTAGAAAACTCGTTCGCCCAGAAGACATTTTCAGGGAGGGACTACAGAGCATGAAACCCGGCAAGACTTTGCATCAGCTTGCTCCCTGTGTGTGACACCAGGCAGGGAAAATTCTGGAGGGTACACTGGCCCAGTGGGGCCCAATTGTGAAAAACTGAGAGTTTGACCTGTATATGTCTGTCTACTCTCCTCTTGCGTGAATCTCTCCCGAGTGGGGCAAAAATAAGCTCCAGAAAACTCGCTCGCCATAGGCCATTTACAGGTAGGGATTACAGAGCATAAAAACCGGCAAGTCTTTGCCAAAGCCGGCTCCCTGTGTGTGAAACCAGTTGGGGAATATCCAGTAAAGTACAATGTCCCAGTGGTGCCCCGCTGTGAAAAACTGTGAGATTGACCTGTATATGTCTGTATACTGTCCTCTTGCATGAAACTCTTGCGAGTGGGGCAAAAAGAGTCTCAAGAAAACTCGCTCGCCCAGAGGCCATTTACAGAGAGGGACTATAGAACATGAAAACCGGCAAAACTTTCCAAAGGCCGGCTCCCTGTGTGTGACACCAGGCGGAGAAAATCCAGGAAAGTACACCGGCCCAGTGGGGCCCAACTATGAAAAAATCTGAATTTGACCTGTATATGTCAGTCTACTGTCCTCTTGCGTGAAACTCTTGCGAGTGGGGCAAAACAAGGCTCCAGAAAACTCGCTCGCCCAGAGGCCATATTCAGGGAGGGACTACAGAGCATGAAAACCAGCAAGACTTTGCAAAACCCGCTCACAGTGTGTGACATCTCGCGGAGAAAATCCAAGAAATTACACCGGTCCAGTGTGGCCCAACTGTGAAAAACTGTGCCTTTGTCCTTTATATGTCTGATAATTTCCTCTTGCGTGAAAATCTCGCGAGTGGGGCAAAAAAGGATCCAGAAAACTCACTTGCCCAGAGGCCATTTTCAGGGAGGGACTACAGAGCATGAAAACCGGCAAGACTTTGCAAAAGCCGGCTCCCTGTGTGTGACACCAGGCGGAGATAATCCAAGAAAGTACACCTGCCCAGTGGGGCCCAACTAAGAAAAACTATGAGTTTGACCTGTATATGTCTGTCTAGTGTCCTCTTGCATGAAACTCTAGCGAGTGGAGCAAAAAGAGGCTCCAGAACACTAGATCGCCCAGAGGCCATTTTCAAGGAGGGACTACAGAGCATGAAAACCGGCAAGATTTTCCAAACACCGGCTCCCTGTGTGTGACACCAGGCGGGGAAATTCCAGGAAAGTACACCAGCCCACAGTGGCCAAGCTGTGAAAAACATTGAGTTTGACGTATATATGCCTGTCTACTGTCCTCTTGCGTGAAACTGTTGCGAGTGGGGCAAAATCTGGCTCTAGAAAACTCGTTCGCCCTGAGACATATTCAGGGAGGGACTACAGAGCATGAAAACCGGCAAGACTTTGCAAAAGCTGCCTCCCTGTGTGTGAACCAGGCGGGGAAAATCCATGAAATTAAACCGGCCTAGTGGGGCCCTACAGTGAAAAACTGTGAATTTGACCTGTATATGTCTGTCTACTCTCCTCTTGCATGAAACTCTTGAGCGAGGGTCAAAAAGAGGCTCCAGAAAACTCGATCGCCCAGAGGTCATTTTCAGGGAGGGACTACAGTGCATGAAAACCGGCAAGACTTTGCCAAAGCTGGCTCCCTGTGTGTGACACCACGCGGGGTAAATCCAGGAAAGTACACCATCCAGTGGGGCCCAACTGTGGAAAACTGTGAGTTTGACCTGAATATGTCTGTCTACTGTCCTCTTCCATGAAACTCTTGCGAGTGGGGCAAAATGAGGCTCCAGAAAACTCGCTCGCACAGAGGACATTATCAGGAAGGGACTACAGAGCATGAAAACCGGCAAGACTTTGCAAAAGCCGGCTCCCTGTGTGATACCAGGCGGGGAAAATCCAGAAAGTACACCGGCCCTGTTGGGAGCAACTGAAAAACTGTGAGTTTGACCTGTATATATCTGTGTACTGTCCTCTAGCATGAATCTCTTGCGAGTGGGGCAACAAGAGCCTCCAGAAACATTGCTCGCCCAGAGGCCATTTTCAGGGAGGGACTACAGAGCATGAAAACCATCAAGACTTTGCAAAAGCCGGCTTCTTGTGTTACACCAGACGGGGAAAATCAAAGAAAGTACACCGGCTAATTGGGGCCCAACTTTGAAAAACTGTGAGTTTGACCTGTATATGTCTCTCTACTCTCCTCTTGCGTGTAACTCTTGCTAGTGGGGCAGAAAGAGGCTCCAGATCTCGCTCACCAGAGGCCATTTTCAGGGAGGGACTACAGAACATGAAATCTGGCAAGACTTTGCAAAAGCCGGCTCCCTGTGTGATACCAGGTGGGGAAAATCCAGAAAGTACACCGGCCCAGTTGGGAGCAACTGAAAAACTGTGAGTTTGACCTGTATATATCTGTGTACTGTCCTCTAGCATGAATCTCTTGCGAGTGGGGCAACAAGAGCCTCCAGAAACATTGCTCGCCCAGAGGCCATTTTCAGGGAGGGACTACAGAGCATGAAAACCATCAAGACTTTGCAAAAGCCGGCTTCTTGTGTTACACCAGACGGGGAAAATCAAAGAAAGTACACCGGCCAATTGGGGCCCAACTTTGAAAAACTGTGAGTTTGACCTGTATATGTCTCTCTACTCTCCTCTTGCGTGAAACTCTTGCTAGTGGGGCAAAAAGAGGCTCCAGATCTCGCTCACCAGAGGCCATTTTCAGGGAGGGACTACAGAACATGAAATCTGGCAAGACTTTGCAAAAGCCAGGTCCTGTGTGTGACACCAGACGGAAAATCCAGAAATTTACACCATCCAGTGGGGCCCAACTATGAAACTGTGAGTTTGACAGGTATATATCTGTCTACTGTCCTTTTGCGGGAAACTCTTGCGAGTGGGGCAAAAAGAGGCTCAAGAAAACTCGCTCGCCCAGAGGCCATGTTCAGGGAGTGACTACAGAGCATGAAAATCAGCAAGATATTGCAAAAGTCGGCTCCCTGTGTGTGACACCAGGCGGGGATAATCCAGGAAAGTACACTGGCCCAGTGGGGCCCAACTGTGAAAAACTGTGAGTTTGACCTGTATATGTATGTCTACTGTCTCTTGCATGAAACTATATCGAGTGGGGCAAAAAGAGGCTCAAGAAAAATCGTTCGCCAGAGGCCATTTTCAGGAAGGGAATACAGAGCATGAAAACCAGCAAGTTTGCAAAAGCTGGCTCCTGTCTGTGACACCAGGCGGTGAAAATCCAGGAAAGTACACCGGCCCAGTGGTGCCCCACTGTGAAAAAATGTGAGTTTTAACTGTATATGTCTGTCTACTCTCCTCTTGCGAGAAACTCTTCCGAGTTGGGCAAAAAAAAAAAGCTCCAGAAAACTCGCTCGCCATAGGCCATTTTCAGGAGGGACTATAGAGCATGAAAACCGGCAAGACTTTTCAAAAGCTGGCTCTCTGTGTGTGACACCAGGCGGGGATAATCCAAGAAAGTACACCGGCCCAGTGGTGCCCAACTGTGAAAACTGTGAGTTTGACCTGTATATGTCTGTCTACTCTCCTCTTGCGTGAAACTCTTGCGAGTGGGGCAAAAAGAGGCTCCAGAAAACTCGATCGCCCAGAGGCCATTTTCAGGGAGAAAGTATAAAGCATGAAAACTCGCAAGACTTTGCAATAGCCGGCTCCCTATGTGTGACACCAGGCAGGAAATATCCAAGAAAGTACACGTGCCCAGTGGGGCTCAACTGTGAAAAACTGTGCGTTTGTCCTTTATATGTCTGATAATTTCCTCTTGCGTGAATATCTTGCGAGTGAGGCAAAAAGAAAATCCAGAAAACTCACTTGCCCAGAGGCCATTTTCAGGGAGGGACTACAGAGCATGAAAACTGGCAAGACTTTGCAAAAGCCGGGTCCCTGTGTGTAACACCAGGTAGGGAAAATCCAGGAAATTACACCGTTCTGGGACCCAACTGTGAAAAACTGTGAGTTTGACCTGTATATGTCTGTCCACTGTCCTCTTGCGTGAAACTCCTGCAAATGGGGCAAAAAGAGTCTCTAGAAAACTCGCTCGCCCAGAGGTCATTGTCAGGGAGGGACTACAGAGCGTAAAATCTGGAAAGACTTTGCAGAAGCCGGCTCCCTGTGTGTGAGACGAGGCGGGAATATCCAGGAAAATACACTAACTCAGTGAGGCCCAACTGTGAGAAACTGTGCGTTTGACCTGTATATGTCTGTCTACTGTCCTCTTGCATGAAACACTTGCAAGTGAGGCAAAAAGAGGGTCCAGAAAACTCACTCGCCCAGAGGCCATTTTCAGGGAGGGACAACAGAGCATGAAAACGAGCAAGACTTTTCAAAACTTTTCAAAAGTCTTTTCAAAAACATGTTCATTCTGAATTCAGCATCATGAATTGTGATGTCATAGACCTAGAATGCACATTTCAGAATTCAGAACCTGGAATTATTTCCTCCGAGGCAAGAAATTGGTTTTCTAAATTTTTGTTCAAAACAGGCAAATGAGGTGTCAAAAACATGTCTCCTGGTCACACAGTTGCGGAAAAACATGTCCATTTGAATTCAGCATCATGAATCATTATGTGACAATCACGGCCTAGAATTGACATTTCTGAGTTCAGAACCTGGAAATATGACCTAAGGGACAAGAAATTTATTGTCAACTATTTTGACCAAGTTTCGCAACTGTGATAAGTAAATCATCTCTCATGGTCACACAGGTTGAAATAACATGTTCATTCTGAATTCAGCATCATGGCTGTGATGTCACAGTCCTAGAATGCAAATTTCAGAATTCAGAACATGGAATTATTTCCTCTGAGGCAAGAAATTTGTTGTCTACATTTTTGCTCAAAACAGGCAAATGAGATTTCAAACACATGTCTCGTGGTCACACAGGTTTGGAAAATTATGTCCATTTTTAATTCAGCATCATGCTTTACGAAGTGACTCTCTCGGTCTAGAATTGACATTTCTAAGTTCAGAACCTGGACATACGACCTTAAAGACAAGAAATTTGTTGTGAACAGTTTTGACAAAGTGTCGCAAATGTGATATCAAAATCATAACTCGTGGTCACACAGGTTCAGAAAAACATGTTCATTCTGAATTCCACATCAGGAATTGTGATGTCACAGAACTAGAATGCAAATTTCAGAATTCAGAAACTGGAATTATTACCTCCGAGGCAAGAAATTGTTTGTCTCCATTTTTCTCAAAAAAGGCAAATGAGGTGTCAAAAACATGTCTCCTGGTCACACAGGTTCGAAGAAACGTCCATTTAAATTCAGCATAATGAATTATGAAGTGACAGTCATGGCCTAGAATTGACATTTCTGATTTCAAAACCTGGAAATACGACCTAAGGGACAAGAAATTTATTGTCAACAATTTTGACAAAGTGTCGCAAATGTGATAAGTAAATCATCTCTCATGCTCACGCAGGTTGGGAAAAACATGTTTATTCTGAATTCAGCATCATGAGATGTGATGTCATAGTCCTTGAATGCACATTTCAGAATTCAGAACCTGGAATTATTACCTCCGAGGGAAGAAATTGGTTGTCTACATTTTTGCTGAAAACAGGCAAATGAGATATCAAAAACATGTCTCATGGTCACACAGGTTTCGAAAATCATGTCCATTTGAATTCAGCATCATGAATCATGAAGTGACAGTCACAGCCTAGATTGACATTTCTGAGTTCAGACCCTGGAAATACGACCTTACAGACAAGAAATTTGTTGTCAACAATTTTGACCAAATGTCGCAAATGTGATATCAAAATCATCACTCATGGTCACATACGTTGAAAAAAACATGTTCATTCTGAGTTCAGCATCATGAGCTGTGATGTCATAGTCCTAGAATGCACATTTCAGAATTCAGAACCTGGAATTATTACCTCCGAGAAAAGAAATTGGTTGTCTACATTTTTGCTTAAACAGGCAAATGAGATGTCAAAAACATGTCTCAAGGTCACACAGGTTCGGAAAAATATGTCCATTTTGAATTCAGCATCACGAATTACGAAATAACTGTCTCGGCCTAGAATAGACATTTCTGAGTTCAGAACCTGGAAATTCGACCTTAGAGACAAGAAATTTGTTGTCAACATTTTTGACCAAGTGTTGCAAATGTGATATCAAAATCAACACTCATGGTCACACAGGTGGTGGAAAATATGTTCATTCTGAATCCACATCATGAATTGTGATTTCACAGAACTAGAATGCAGATTTCTGAATTCAGAACTTGGAATTATTACCTCCGAGGCAAGAAACTGGTTGTCTACATTCATGCTCAAAACAGGCAAATGAGATTTCAAACACATGTCTCGTGGTCACACAGGTTCAGAAAATCATTTCCATTTTTAATTCAGCATCATGTTTTACGACATGACTGTCTCAGTGTAGAATTTACATTTCTGAGTTCAGATCCTGGAAATAAGACCTTAGAGACAAGAAATTTGTTGTCAACACTTTTGACCAAATGTCGCAAATGTGATATCAAAATCATCACTCATAGTCAAACACATTGGGAAAAACATGTTCATTCTGAATTCAGCATCATGAATTGTGATGTCATAGACCTAGAATGCACATTTTAGAATTCAGAACCTGGAATTATTACCTCCGAGGCAAGAAATTTGTTGTCTACATTTTTGCTCAAAACAGGCAAATGAGGTGTCAAAAACATGTCTACATTTCACACAGGTTCGGATAAACATGTCCATTTGAATTCAGCATCATGTATCATGAAGTGACAGTCATGGCCTAAATTGACATTTCTGAGTTCAGAACCTGGAAATACGACCTAAGGGACAAGAAATTTGTTGTCAACAATTTTGACCAAGTGTCGCTAATGTGATAAATAAATCATCTTTCATGGTCAAACATGTTGGGAAAAACATGATCATTCTGAACTCAGCATCATGAGCTGTGATGTCATAGTCCTAGAATGCACATTTCAGAATTCAGAACCTGGAATTATTACCTCTGAGGGACGAAATTGGTTGTCTACATTTTTGCTGAAAACAGGCAAATGAGATGTCAAAAACATCTCGTGGTTACACAGGTTCAGAAAAACATGTCTATTTTAAATCATCATCATGAATCATGAAGTGACAGTCACAGCCTAGAATTGACATAACTGAGTTCAGAACCTGGAAATACGACCTAAGGGACAAGAAATTTGTTGTCAAGTGTTTTGACCAAATATCGCAAATGTGATGTCAAAATCATCTCACATGGTCACACAGGTGGGGAAAAACATGTTCATTCTAAATTCAGCATCATGAATTGTGATTTCATAGACCTAGAATGCACATTTAAGAATTCAGAACCTGGAATTATTACCTCGGAGGCAAGAATTTGGTTGTCTACATTTTTGCTCAAAACAGGCAAATGAGATGTCAGAAACATGTCTCGTGGTCACACAGGTTAGGAAAATCATGTCCATTTTGAATTCCGCATCATGAATTACGAATTGACTGTCTCGACCTAGAATTGACATTTCTAAGTTCAGAACCTGGAAGTCTGACCTTAGAGACAAATTTTTTGTCAAAGGTTTTGACCAAATATTGCAAATGTGATGTCAAAAACATCTCGCATGGTCACACAGGTGGGAATAAACATGTTCATTATGAATTCAGCATCATTAATTGTGATGTCATAGACCTAGAATGCACATTTCAGAATTTAGAACCTGGAATTATTACCTCCTAGGCAAGAAATTGATTGTCTACATTTTAGCTCAAAACAGGCAAATGAGATGTCAAAAACATGTCTCATGGTCACACAGGTTCGGAAAAACATGTCCATTTGAATTCAGCATCATGTATCATGAAGTGAAAATCACAGCGTAGAATTGATATTTCTGAGTTCAGAACCTGGAAATATGACCTTAGAGACAAGAAATTTGTTGTCAACAGTTTTGACCAAGTGTCGCAAATATGATATCAAAATCAACACTCGTGGTCACACAGGTGGAAAAAATATGTTCATTCTGAAATCAGCATCATGAATTGTGATGTCATAGACCTAGAATGCACATTTCAGAATTCGGAACCTAGAATTATTTCCTGTGAGGCAAGAAATAGGTTGTCTACATTCTTCTCAAAATAGGCAAATGAGATTTCAAAAACATGTCTTGGGGTCACAAAGGTTCGGAAAAACATGTCCATTTGAATTCAGCATCATGAATCTTGAAGTGAGAGTCACGACCTAGAATTGACATTTCTGAGTTCAGACACTGGAAATACGACCTTAGAGACAAGAAATTTGTTGTCAACAGTTTTGACCAAATGTCGCAAATGTGATATCAAAATCATCACTCATGGTCACACAGGTTGGGAAAAACATGTTTATTCTGAATTCATCATGATGAATTGTGATGCCATAGACCTAGAATGCACATTTCCTAATTCAGAAACTGGAATTATTACCTCCTAGGCAAGAAATTGGTTGTCTACATTCTTGCTCAAAACAGGCAAATGAGATGGCAAACACATGTCTCAAGGTCACACAGGTTCGGAAAAACATGTCAATTTTGAATTTAGCATCATGAAATACGAAGTGACTGTCTCGGCCTAGAATTGACATTTCTGAGTTCAGAACCTGGAAATACGACCTAAGAAACAAGAAATTCGTTGTCAACACTTTTGACCAAATGTCGTAAAAGTGATATCAAAATCATCACTCATGGTCACACACGTTGGAATAAACATGTTTATTCTGAATTCAGCATCATGAATTGTGATGTCATAGACCTAGAATGCATATTTCCGAATTCAGAACCATGCAAGAAATTGGTTGTCTACATTTTTGCTCATAACAGGCAAAGGAGATGTCAAACACGTCTCGTGGTCACAAAGGTTCTGAAAAAACATGTCCATTTGAATTCAGTATAATAAATCATGAAGTGAGTGTCACGGCCTAGAATTGACATTTCTGCGTTCGGAAATACAACCTTAGAGACAAGAAATTTGTTGTCTACAGTTTTGACCAAATGTCGCAAATGTGATATCAAAATCATAACTCATGGTCACACACGTTGGGAAAAACATGTTTATTCTGAATTCAGCATCATGAATTGTGATGTCATAGACCTAGAATGCACATTTCCGAATTCAGAACCTGGAATTATTACCTCAGAGGCAAGAAATTGGATGTCTACATTTCTGCTCATAACAGGCAAAGGAGATGTCAAACACATGTCATGGTCACAAAGGTTCGGAAAAACATGTCCATTTGAATTCAGTATCATAAATTATGAAGTGAGTGTCACTGCCTATAATAAACCTTTCTGAGTTCGGACCCTGGAAATATGACCAAAGAGACAAGAAATTTGTTGTCAACACTTTTCTTTTTTTTTTTGGTTTTTGGGCCACACTCGGCGATGCTCAGGGGTTACTCCTGGCTGTCTGCTCAGAACTACCCACTGGCAGGCATGGGGGATCATATGGGACACAGGGATTTGAACCAAACACCATTGGTCCTGGATAGGATGATTGCAAGGCTAACACCACTGTGCTTTCTCTCCGGGCCTTGTTGTCAACACTTTTGACCAAATGTCACAAATGTGACATCAAAATCGTCACTCATGGTCACACAGGTAGTGAAAAACATGTTCATTCTGAATTCAGCATCATGAATTGTGATGTTATAGTCCTAGAATGCACATTTCAGATTTCAGAACCTGGAATTATTACCTCCGAGGCAAGAAATTGTTTGTCTACATTTTTGCCCAAAACAGGCAAAAGAGATGTCAAAAATATGTTTCGTGGTCACACAGATTCGGAAAAATACATTCATTCTGAATTCAGCATCATGAAACATGAAGTGACAGTCACCGCCTAGAATTGACATTTTTGAGTTCGGACCCTGGAAATACGACCTTAGAGACAAGAAATTTGTTGTCAATAGTTTTGACCAAATGTCACAAATGTGATGTAAAAATCATTTCGCATGTTCACAAGTGTTGGGAAAAACATGTTCATTCTGAATTCAGCGTCATGAATTGTGATGTCATAGACCTAGAATGCACATTTCAAAATTCAGAACCTGGAATTATTACCTCCGAGGCAAAAAATTGGTTGTCTACATTTTTGCCCAAAACAGGCAAATGAGTTGTCCAAAACATGTCTCCTGGTCACACAAGTTCGGAAAAACATGTCCATTTTTAAGTCAGCATCATGAATCATGAAGTGACTGTCAAGTCCTAGAATTGACATTTCTGAGTTCGGACCCTGGAAATACGACCTTAAAGACAAGAAATTTGTTGTCAACAGTTTTGACAAAATGTCGCAAATGTGATATCTAAATCATCTCTCATGTTCACACAGGTTGGAAAAACATGTTCATTCTGAATTCAGCATCATGAATTGTGATGTAATAGACCTAGAATGCACATTTCCGAATTCAGAACCTGGAATTATTACCTCCGAGGCAAGAAATTGTTTGTCTACATTTTTGCCCAAAACAAGCAAATGAGTTGTCAAAAAATTGTCTCTTGGTCACTCAGGTTCGGAAAAATACATTCAGTCTGAATTCAGCATCATGAATCATGAAGTGACAGTCAAGGCCTAGAATTTGCATTTCTGACTTCGGACCCTGGAAATACGACCTTTGAGACAAGAAATTTGTTGTCAACAGTTTTGACAAAATGTCGCAAATGTGATATCTAAATCATCTCTCATGGTCACACAGGTTGGAAAAACATGTTCATTCTGAATACAGATTCATGAATTCTGATGTCATAGTCCTAGATTGCACATTTCAGAATTCACAACCTGGAATTATTACCTCCGAGACAAGAAATTGGTTGTCTACATTTTTGCCCAAAACAGGCAATTGAGTAGTCAAAACCATGTGTCTTGGTCACACAGGTTCAAAAAAACATGTCCATTCGGAAATCAGCATCATGAATCATGAAGTGACAGTCACGGCTTAAAATTGACTTTTCTGAGTTCGGACCCTGGAAATACGACCTTAGAGACAATAAATTTGTTGTCAACATTTTTGTCCAAATGTCGCAAATGTGATGTCAAAATCATCACTCATGATCAAAGGTGGGGAAAAACATGTTCATTCTAAATTCAGCTTTATGAATTGTGATGTCATAGACCTAGAATGCACATTTCAGAATTCAGAGCATGGAAATATTACCTCCGAGAAAAGAAAATGTTTGTATACATTTTTGCCCAAAATAGGCAAATAAGTTGTAAAAAAAACTGTCTCATGGGCACACAGGTTCGGACAAACATGTCCCTACGGAATTCAGCATCATGAATCATGAAGTGACAGTCACGGCCTAGAATTGACATTTCTGAGTTCGGACCCTGGAAATACGACCTTAGAAACAAGAAATTTGTTGTCAACCGTTTTGCACCCAGTGTCGCAAATGTGAGGTCAAAATCATCACTCATGGTCACAGAGGTTCGGAAATACATGTTCATTCTGATTTCAGCGACATGAATTGTGATGTCATAGTACTAGAATGCACATTTTAGAATTCAGGACCTGGAATTATTACCTCCGAGACAAGAAATTAGTTGTTTACATTTTTGCCCAAAAAAGGACAATGAGATGTCAAAAACATGTCTCGTGGTCACACAGGTTTAGAAAAACATGTCCATTCTGAATTCAGCATCATGAATCATGAAGTGACAGTCACGGCCTAGAATTGACATTTCTGAGTTTGGACCCTGGAAATACAACCTTAGAGACAAGAAATTTGTTGTCAACATTTTTTTCCAAATGTCACAATTGTGATGTCAAGATCAACACTGATGGACAAACAGAGGTTGGGAAAAACATGTTCATTCTGAATTCAGCGTCATGAATTGTGATATTATAGTCCTAGAATGCACATTTCAGAATTAAGAGCCTGGAATTATTACCTCTGAGGCAAGAAATTGGTTGTCTACATTTTTGCCCAAAACAGGAAAATGAGTTGTCAAAAACATGTCTCATTTTCATCCAGGTTCGGAAAAACATGTCCATTCTGAATTAAGCATCATGAATCAAGAAGTGACCGTCACGGCCTAGAATTGACATTTCTGAGTTTGGACCCTGGAAATACGACCTTAGAGACAAGATATTTGTTGTCAACAGTTTTGACAAAATGTCGCAAATGTGATATCTAAGTCATCTCTCATGGTCACACAGGTTGGAAAAACATGTTCATTCTGAATACAGATTCATGAATTCTGATGTCATAGTCCTAGATTGCACATGTCAGAATTCAGAACCTGGAATTATTACCTCCGAGACAAGAAATTGGTTGTCTACATTTTTGCCCAAATCAGGCAATTGAGTTGTCAAAACCATGTGTCTTGGTCACACAGGTTCAAAAAAACATGTCCATTCGGAATTCAGCATTATGAATCATGAAGTGACAGTCACGGCTTAGAATTGACTTTTCTGAGTTCGGACCCTGGAAATACGACCTTAGAGACAATAAATTTGTTGTCAATATTTTTGTCCAAATGTCGCAAATGTGATGTCAAAATCATCACTCATGGTCAAAGGTTGGGAAAAACATGTTCATTCTAAATTCAGCTTCATGAATTGTGATGTCATAGACCTAGAATGCACATTTCAGAATTCAGAATCTGGAATTATTACCTCCGAGAAAAGAAAATGTTTGTATACATTTTTGCCCAAACTAGGCAAATAAGTTGTAAAAAAACTGTCTCATGGGCACACAGGTTCGGACAATCATGTCCCTTCTAATTTCAGCATCATGAATCATGAAGTGACAGTCACGGCCTAGAATTGACATTTCTGAGTTCGGACCCTGGAAATATGACCTTAGAAACAAGAAATTTGTTGTCAACCGTTTGGCACCCAGTGTCGCAAATGTGATGTCCAAGTCATGTCTCATGGTCACACAGGCGGGAAAAACATGTTTATTTTGAATTCAGCGTAATGAATTGTGATGTCTTAGTCCGAGAATGCACAGTTCAGAATTCAGAATCTGGAATTATTACCTCCAAGGCAAGAAATTGGTTGTCTACATTTTTGCCCAAAATAGGCAAAGGAGTTGTCAAAAATATGTCTTGTGGTCACACAGGTTCGGAAAAACATTTACATTCTGAATTCAGCATCATGAATCATGAATTGACAATCACGGCCTAGAATTGACATTTCTGAGTTCGGACCCTAGAAATTCGACCTTAGAGACAAGAAGTGTGTTGTCAACCGTTTTGCACCCAGTGTCAAAATGTGATGTCCAAATCATGTATCATGGTCACACAGGTGGGAAAAACATGTTCATTTTGAATTCAGCTTCATGAATTGTGATGTCATTGTCCTAGAATGCACATTTCAGAATTCCGAACCTGGAATTATTACCTCCGAGGCAAGAAATTGGTTGTCTACATTTTTGCCCAAAACAGGAAAATGAGTTGTAAAAAAACTGTCTCGTGGTCACAGAGGTTAGGAAAAACATGTTCATTCTGAATTCAGCATCATGAGTCAGAAAGTGATAGTCCAGGCCTAGAATTGGCATTTCTGAGTTCAAAACGTGCAAATACGACCTTAGAACACAAGAAATATGTTGTCAACCGTTTTGACCATATGTCGCAAATGTGACGTCAAAATCATCACTCATGGTCACACCGGTTGGGAAAAACATGTTAATGCTTAAAACATTGTCATGAATTCTGATGTCATAGTCCTAGAATGCACATTTCAGAATTCAGAACCTTGAATTATTACTTCCGAGGCCTGAAATATTTGTCTACATTTTTGCCCAAAACATGCAAATGAGCTGTAAAAAAAACTGTTACATGGGCATACAGGTTCGGACAACCATGTCCCTACTGAATTCAGCATCATGAATCATGAAGTGACAGTCGCGGCTTAGAATTGACATTTCTGAGTTCGGACCTTGGAAATACGACCTTAGAGACAAGAAATCTGTTGTCAACTGTTTTGCACCAAGTGTCGCAAATGTGATGTCAAAATCATCACTCATGGTCTCACAGATTGGGAAAAACTTGTTCATTCTTAATTCAGCGTCATGAATTCTGATATCATTGTTCCAGGATACATATTTCAGAATTCAGAACATGGAATTATTAACTCCAAGGTAAGAAATTGGTTGTCTACATTTCTGCCCAATACAGGCAAATGAGTTTTCAAAAATTGTCTCGTCGTCACAGAGGTTAGGAAAAACATGTTCATTCTGAATTCAGCATCATGGATAATGAAGTGAAAGTCACGTCCTAGAATTGACATTTCTGAGTTCGGACCCTGGAAATACGACCTTAGTGACAAGAAATTTGTAGTCAACAGTTTTGTCCAAATGTCGCAAATGTGATGTCAAAATCATCACTCATGGTCACACAGGTTGGGAAAAACATGTTCATTTTGAATACAGCGTCATGATTTCTGATGTCATAGTCCTAGAATGCACATTTCAGAATTCAGAACCTGGAATTATTACCTCCGAGGCATGAAATATTTGTCTACATTTTTGTCCAAAACAGGCAAATGAGTTGTCAAAACCATGTGTCTTGGTCACACAGGTTCGGAAAAACATGTGCATGCAGAATTCAGCATCATGGATAATGAAGTGACAGTCACAGCCTAGAATTGACATTTCTGAGTTCGTTCCATGGAAATATGCCCTTAGAGACAAGAAATTTGTTGTCAATCATTTTCACCCAGTTGTCGCAAATGTGATGTCCAAATCATGTCTCATGGTCACACAGGTGGGAAAAACATGTTCATTTTGAATTCAGCATCAAGAATTGTGATGTCATTGTCCTAGAATGCACATTTCAGAATTCAGAACCTAGAATTATTACCTCCGAGGCAAGAAATGGGTTGTCTACATTTTTGCCCAAAACAGGCAAATGAGTTGTCAAAAAATTGTCTCGTGGTCTCAGAAGTTAGGAAAAACATGTTCATTCTGATTTCAGCATCATGAGTCATAAAGTGACAGGCACAGCCTAGAATTGACATTTCTGAGCTCGGGCCCTGTAAATACGACCTTAGAGATATGAAATTTGTTGTCAACCGTTTTGCACCCAGTTTCGCAAATGTGATGTCCAAATCATGTCTCATGGTCACACAGGTGGGAAAAACGTGTTCATTTTAAATTCAGCATCAAGAATTGTGATGTCATTGTCCTAGAATGCACTTTTCAGAATTCAGAACCTGAAATTATTACCTCCGAGGCAAGAAATTGGTTGTCTACATTTTTGCCCAAAACAGGCAACTGATTGTCAAAACCATGTCTTGTGGTCACACACGTTCGGAAAAAAATGTCCATTCGGAATGCAGCATCATGAATCATAAAGTGACAGTCACGGCCTAGAATTGACATTTCTGAGTTCGGTCCCTCGAAATATGACATTAGAAAAAAGAAATTTGTTGTGAACCGTTTTGCACCAAGTGTCGCAAATGTGATGTCAAAATCATTACTCATGGTCACACAGGTTGGGAAAAACATGTTCTTTCTGAATTCAGCGTCATGAATTCTGATGTTATAGTCCTAGAATGCACATTTCAGAATTCAGAATCTGAAATTATTAGCTCCGAGGCAAGAAATTGGTTGTCTACATTTTTGCGCAAACATGTAAAGGGTTGTCAAAAACATATCTCGTGGTCACATAGGTTCGGAAAAACATGTCCATTCTGAATTAAGCATCATGAGTCATAAAGTGACAGTCTCGGCCTAGAATTGACATTTCTGCATTCAAAACATGGAAATATGACCTTAGAACACAAGAAATATGTTTTCAACCGTTTTGACCATATGTCGCAAATGTGACGTCAAAATCATCACTCATGGTCACACAAGTTGGGAAAAACATGTTCATTCTGAATTCAGCATCATGAATTGTGATGTCATAGATCTAGAGCACATTTCAGAATTCAGAACCTGGAAATCTTACCTCCGAGACAAGAAATTGTTTGTCTACATTTTTCCCAAAACAGGCATATGTGTTGTAAAAAAACTGTCTCGTGGTCCCACAGGTTCGGACAACTATGTCCATTCTGAATTCAGCATCATGAATCATGAAGTGACAGTCACGGCCTGGAATTGACATTTCTGAGTTCGGAACCTGAAAATACGACCTTAGAGACAAGAAATTTGTTGTCAACCGTTTTGCACCAAGTGTCGCAAATGTGATGTCAAAATCATCACTCATGGTCACACAGGTTGGGAAAAACATGTTCATGAAGTGACAGTCATGGTCTAGAATTGACATTTCTGAATACAGACCCTCGAAATACGACCATAGAGACAAGAAATTGTTGTCAACAGTTTTGACCAAGTGTCGGAACCTGGAATTATTTCCTCCGAGGCAAGAAATTGGTTGTCTACATTTTTGCTCAAAACAGGCAAATGAGTTGTCAAAAATTGTCTCGTCGTCACAGAGGTTAGGAAAAACATGTTCATTCTGAATTCAGCATCATGGATAATGAAGTGACAGTCTCGGCCTAGAATTGACATTTCTGAGTTCGGAACCTGGAAATACGACCTTAGAGAGAAAAAATTTATTGTCAACACTTTTGACCAAATGTCGCAAATGCGATATTAAAATAATCACTCATGGTCACACAGGTTGGGAAAAACATTTTCATTCTGAATTAGACATCATGAATTGTGATATAACAGAACTAGAATGCACATTTCATAATAAAGAACCTGGAATTATTAACTCCGAGCAAGTAGTGGTTTGTATACATTTTTGCTCTAAACAGGGAAATGAGATGTAAAAAACATGACTCGTGGTCACAAGGGTTCGGAAATACATGTCCATTTTAATTCAATATCATCAATCATGAAGTGACAGTCACGGCCTAGAATTGACATTTCTGAGTTCAGACCTTGGAAATAAGACCTTAGAGACAAGAAATTTGTTGTCAACAGTTTTGACCAAATGTCGCAAATGTGATGTCAAAATCATCACTCATGGTCACACAGGTTGGTAAAAACATGTTCTTTCTGAATTCAGTGTCATAAATTGTGATGTCGTAGACCTAGAATGCAAATTTCAGAATTCAGGACCTGGAATTATTACCACCGAGGCAAGAAATTGGTTGTCTACATTTTTGCCCAAAACAGGCAAATGAGATGTCAAAAACATGTCTCTTGGTCACACAGGTTCGGATAAGCATGTTCATTCTGAATTCAGCATCATGAGTCATGACGTGACAGTCAGGGCCCAGAATTGATATTTCTGAGTTCAGAACACTGAAATATGACCTTAGAACACAAGAAATTTGTTTTCAACAGTTTTGACCAAATGTCGCAAATGTGATGTCAAAATCATCACTCATGGTCACACAGGTTCAGAAAAACATATTTATTCTGAGTTCAGCGTTATGAATTGTGATGTCATAGACCTAGAGTGCACATTTCAGAATTCAGAAACTGGAATTATTACCTCCGAGAAAAGAAATTGATTGTCTACATTTTTGCCCAAAATAGGTAATTGAGTTGTCAAAAACATGACTCGTGGTCACACAGTTCAGAAATACATGCCCATTCTGAATTCAGCCTCATGAATCATGAAGAAACAGCCACGGCCTAGAATTGATATTTCTGAGTTTGGACCTGAAAATACGACTTTAGAGACAAGAAATTTGTTGTCAACCTTTTGACCAAGTGATGCAAATGTGATGTCAAAATCATCACTCATGGTCACACAGGTTCAGAAAAACATGTCAATTCTGAATTCCGCATCATGAATCATGAAGTTACAGTCACGGCCTAGAATTGACATTTCTGAGTTCAAACCTGAAAATACGACTTTAGAGACAAGAAATTTCTTGTCAAGAGTTTTCCTAATGTCGCAAAGGTGATGTCAAAATCATCACGCATGGTAACACAGGTTGAAAAAAACATGTTCATTCTGAATTCAGCATCATGAATTGTGATGTCATAGTATAGAATGCACATTTCATGAATTAGAACCTGGAATTATGACCTGCGAAACAAGAAATTGGTTGTCTACATTTTTGCCCAAAACAGGCAAATGAGTTTTCAAAAACATGTGTCCCGGTCAAACAGGTTCAAAAACTTGTCCATTCTGAATTCAGCATCATGAATCATGAAGTTACAGTCACGGCCTGACATTGACATTTCTGAGTTCGGACCCTCAAAGTACGACCTTAGAGACAAGATATTTGTTCTCAACAGTTTTGACCAAAATTCGGAAATGTGATGTAAAAATCAACACTCATGGTCACACAAGTTGGGAAAAACATGTTTATTCTGAATTCAGCATCATGATTTGTGAATTCTTAGACGTAGAATGCACATTTCAGAATTTACAACCTGGAATTATTAACTCCGAGGCAAGTAATTGGTTGTCTACATTTTTGTCCAAACAAGCATATGAGTTGTGAAAAACATGTCTCATGGTCAAACACATTCAGAAAAATATGTCCATTCTGAAATCAGCATCATGAATCAGGAAGTGACAATCGCGGCCTAGAATTGACAATTCTGAGTTCACGCTGGAAATACGACATTAGAGGCAAGAAATTTGTTGTCAACCTTTTTCACCAAATGTTGCACTTGTGATGTCAAAATCTTCACTCATTTCACACAGGTTGGGAAATACATGATCATTCTGAATTCAGCATCATGGGTCATGAAGTGAAAGTCATGGCCTGGAATTGACATTTCTGAGTTCAGAACCTGGAAATACAACATTAGAATACAAAAAATTTGTTGTCAACAGTTTTGACCATATGTCAAAAATGTGACATCTAAATCTTCACTCATGGTCACACATTTTGGGAAAAAATGTTCATTCTGAACTCAGTGTCATGAATTGTAATGTCATAGACCTAGAATGCACATTTCAGAACTCAGAACCTGGAATTATTACCTCCGAGGCAAGAAATTTTTTGTCTACATTTTTGCCCAAAACAGGCAAATGAGTTGTCAAAAACATGTCTCGTGGTCACCCAAATTCATAAAAAATATGGTCATTCTGAATTCAGCATCATGAGTCATGAAGTGTCTGTCACGGCCTAGAATTGATTTTCTGAGTTCGGACCCTGGATATACGATCTTAGAGTCAAGAAATTTGTTGTCAACCGTTTTGACCAAGTGACGCAAATGTGATGTCAAAATCATCACTCATGGTCACACAGGTTCAGAAAAAGATGTCCATTCTGAATTCCGCATCACGAATCATGAAGTTACAGTCACACCTAGAATTGACATTTCTGAGTTCAGAACCTGTAAATACGACTTGAGAGACAAGAAATTTCTTGTTAAGAGTTTTCCTAATGTCGCAAATATGAAGTCAAAATCATCACACATGGTAACACAGGTTGAAAAAAACATGTTCATTCTGAATTCAGCATCATGAATTGTGATGTCATAGTATAGAATGCAGATTTCAAGATTTAGAACCTGGAATAATTACCTGCGAAGCAAGAAATTGGTTGTCTACCTCTTTGCCCGAAACAGGCAAATGAGTTGTCAAAAACATGTGTCCCAGTCAAACAGGTTCAAAAACATGCCCATTCTGAATTCAGCATCATGAATCATGAAGTGACAGTCACGGCTTGAAATTGACATTTCTGAGTTCGAACCCTGGAAATACATTAGAGACAAGAAATTTGTTGTCAAATTTTTTCACCAAATGTCGCAAATGTGAAGTAAAAATCATCACTCGTGGTCACACAGGTTGGAAAAGACATGTTTATTCTGAATTCAGCGTCATGAATTGTTATGTCATAGACCTAGAATGAACATTTCAGAATTCAGAACCTGGAATTATGACCTCCAAGGCAAGATTGGTTGTCTACATTTTATTCAAAAACAGACAAAGGAGTTGTCAAAAACATGTCTCGTGGTCACACAGGTTCGGAAAAACATGTCCATTCTCAATTCAGCATCATGAATCATGAAGTGACAGTCACGGCCTATTGACATTTTCAGTTCGAAGGTAGGAATTACGACCTTAGAGACAAGTAATTTGTTGTCAAACGTTTTGCACCAAGTGTCGCAAATGTGGTGTGAAAATCATCACTCATGGTCAAACAGGTTGAAAAAAGCATGTCTATACTGAATTCAACGTCATGAATTGTGATGTCATAGACCTAGAATGCACATTTCAGAATTGAGGAACTGGAATTATTACCTCCGAGGCATGAAAATATTTGTCTACATTTTTGCCCAAAACAGGCAAA
Organism: Suncus etruscus; assembly: GCF_024139225.1. Lineage (NCBI taxonomy): Eukaryota > Metazoa > Chordata > Mammalia > Eulipotyphla > Soricidae > Suncus > Suncus etruscus. Next base: position 8,873 of record NW_026060305.1, on the reverse strand, counting down.
TGAGTTGTCAAAAACATGTCTTGTTGGCACATAATTTTTAATTCAACATCATGAATTGTGATGTCATAGTCCTAAAATGCACATTTCAGAATTCAGAACTGGAATTATTACCTCCGAGGCAGATATTGGTTGTCTACATTTTTGTCCAAAACAGACAAATGTGTTGTCAAAAACATGTCTCGTGGTCACACAGGTTTAGAAAAACATTTCCATTCTGAATTCAGCATCATGAATCATGAAGTGACAGTCACGGCCTACAATTGACAATTCTGAGTTCGGACCCTGGAAATACGACCTTAGAGACAAGAAATTTGTTGTCAACCGTTTTGCACCAAGTGCCTCTAATTTGATGTCAAAATCAACACTCATGGTCACACTGGTTGGGAAAAACCTGTTCATTCTGAATTCACAATCATGAATTGTGATGTCATATACCTGGAATGCACACTTCAGATTTCAGAAACTGGAATTATTACCTCCAAGGCAAGAAATTGGTTGTCTAAATTTTTGCGCCAAACAGGCAAATGAATTGTCAAATCATGTCTCGTGGTCCCACAGGTTTTGAAAACATGTCCATTCTGAATTCAGCATCATGAATTGTGATGTCATATATCTGGAATGCACACTTCATATTTCAGAATCTGGAATTATTACCTGTAAGGCAAGCAATTGGTTGTCTACATTTTTGCCCAAAACAGGCAAAAGAGTTGTCAAAAACATGTCTTGTTGGCACATACGTTCGGAAAAACATGTCCATTCTGAATTCAGCATCATGAATCATGAAGTTACATTCACAGCCTAGAATGATATTTCTGGGTCTGGACGCAGGATATACGACCTTAGAGACAAGAAATTTGTTCTCAACAGTGTTTACCAAATGTCACAAATGTGATGTCCAAATCATCTCTCATGGTCACACAGGTTGGGAAAAACATGTTCATTTTGAATTCAGCATCATGAATTGTGATGTCATAGTCCTAAAATGCACATTTCAGAATTCAGAACCTAGAAGTATTACCTCCGGATAAGAAATTGGTTTTCTACATTTTTGCCCAAAACAGGCAAATGAGTTGTCAAAACCATGTCTCGTGGTCACACAGGTTCGGAAAAACATGTCCATTCTGAATTCAGCATCATGAATCATGAAGTAACAGTCACAGCCTAGAATTGATATTTCTGAGTTCGGGCCATGTAAATACTACCTTAGAGACAAGAAATTTGTTGTCAACCACATTGCACCTAGTGCCGCAAATGTGATGTCATATCATCACACATGTTCAATCAGGTTGGGAAAAACATGTTTGTTCTGAATTCAGCATCATGAATTGTGATGTAATAGACCTACAATGCACATTTCAGAATTCAGAACCTGGAATTATTACATCAGAGGCAAGAAATTGTTTGTCTACATTTTGCCCAAAACAGGCAAATGTGTTGTCAAAAAAATATCAAGTGGTTACATAGGCTCGGAATACATGGTCATTCTGCATTCAGCATCATAATTATGAAGTTACAGGCACGGACTAGAATTGACAATTCTGAGTTCAGAATCTGGAAATACGACCTTAGAGACAAGAAATTTGTTCTCAACAGTTTTACCAAATGTCGCAAATGTGATGTCCAAATCATCTCTCATGGTCACACAGGTTGGGCAAAACTTGTTCATTTTGAATTCAGCATCATGAATTGTGATGTCATACACCACGAATGCACATTTCAGAATTCAGAACCTGGAATTATTACCTCCGAGGAAAGAAATTGTCTACATTTTTGCACAAAACAGGCAAATGATTTGCCAAAAATATGTCTCCTGGTCACAAAGGTTTGGAAAAACATGTCCATACTGAAATCAGCAACATAAATCATGAAGTGATAGTCACGGACTAGATTGACATTTCTGAGTTCGGACCCTTGAAATATGACCTAGAGAAAAGAAATTTGTTGTCAACAATTTTGACCAAATGTCGCAAATGTTATGTCAAAATCATCGCTCATGGTCACACAGGTTGGGATAAACATGTCCATTCTGAATTCAGCATCATGAATCATGAAATAACAGACACGGGATAGAATTGACATTTCTGATTTCGGACCATGGAAATACTACCTTAGAGACAAGAAATTTGTTGTCAACCATTTTGCACCAAGTGCCGCAAATGTGATGTCAAATCATCACTCATGGTCACTCAGTTTGGGATAAACATGTTTATTCTGAATTCAGCGTCATGAATTGTGATGTCATAGGCCTAGAATGTATATTTCAGAATTCAGAACCTGGAATTATTACCTCCAAGGCAAGAAATTGGTTTTGTACATTTTTGCCCCAAACAGGCAAATGAGAAGTCAAAAACATGGCTCGGGGTCACACAGGTTTGAAAAACATGTCCATTCTGAATTCAGCATTATGAGTCATAAAGTGACAGTCACGGCTTAGAATTGATATTTTTGAGTTAATACCCTGGAAATACGACCTTAGAACACAAGAAATTTGTTGTCAACCTTTTTCTCCAAGTGCCGCAAATGAGATGTCAATATCATCACTCATAGTCACACAGGTTGGGAAAAACATGTTCATTCTGAACTCAGCGTCATGAATTGTGATGTCATAGACCTAAAATGCACATTTCAGAATTCAGAACCTGGAATTATTACCTCCGAGGCAAGAAATTGGTTCTCTACTTTTTTTCCCAAAACAGGCAAATGAGTTGTCAAAAACATTACTCGTGGTCACACAGGTTCAGAAAAATATGTCCATTCTGAATTCAGCATCTTGAATTGTGATGTCATAGTCCTAGAATGCACAATGCAGAAGACAGAACCTGGAATTATTACCTCCGAGACAAGAAATTGGTTGTCTACATTTTTGCCCAAAACAGGCAAAGGAGTTGTCAAAAACATGTCTCGTGGTCACACAGGTTGGGAAAAACATGTTCATTCTGAATTCACAATCATGAATTTTGAAGTATAGACCTGGAATGCACACGTCAGATTTCAGAACCTGGAATTATTAACTCCAAGGCAAGAAATTGGTTGTCTACACTTTTGCCCAAAACAGGCAAATGAATTGTCAAAACATGTCTCGTGCTCCCACAGGTTCTCAAAAACATGTCCATTCTGAATTCAGCATCATGAATCACGAAGTGACAGTCATGGCCTAGAATTGACATTTCTGAGTTTGACCCTGGAAATACGACCTTACAGACAAGCAATTTGTTGTCAACAGTTTTGACCAAATGTCGCAAATGTGATGTCAAAATCATCACTCAAGGTCACACAGGTTGGGAGAAACATGTTCATTCTGAATTCAGCGTCATGAATTGTGATGTCAATGACCTAGAATGCCCATTTCAGAATTCAGAACCTGGAATTATTACCTCTGGGGCAAGAAATTTATTGTCTACATTTTTTGCCAAAAACAGGCAAATGTGTTGTCAAAGAATTGTCTCGTGGTCACACAGGTTTGGAAAAACATGATCATTCTGAATTCAGCATTATGAGTCATGAAGTGTCAGTCACGGCCTAGAATTGACATTTCTGAGTTTGGACCCTGTAATATACTACCTGAGAGACAAGAAAATTCTTGTCAAGTGATTTTCTAATGTTCCAAAAGTGATGTCAAAATCATCACTCATGGTCACACAGGTTGGGAAAAACTTGTCTATTCTGAATTCAGCGTCATGAATTGTGATGTCATAGACCTAGAATGCACATTTCAGAAATTTGAACCTGAAGTTATTAACTCCGAGGCAAGAAATTGGATCTCTAAATTTTTGTCCAATACAGGCAAATGAGTTGTCAAAAAATTGTCTCCTGCTCACAAAGGTTAGGAAAAACATGTTCATTCTAAATTCAGCATCATGAGTTATAAAGTGACAGTCACAGCCTAGAATTGACATTTCTGAGTTCGGACCCTAGAAATACGAACTTAGAACACAAGATATATGTTGTCAACAGTTTTGACCATATGACGCAAATGTGACGTCACAATCATCACTAATGGTCACAGAGGTTGGGAAAAACATGTTCATTCTGAATACAGCGTCATGAATTTTGATGTCATAGTCCTAGAATGAACATTTCAGAATTCATAACCTGGAATTATTACTTCCGAGGAATGAAATATTTGTCTACATTTTTGCCCAAAAAAGGCAAATATGTTGTCAAAACCATGTCTCGTAGTCAAACAGGTTCGAAAAAACATGTCCATTCGGAATTCAGCATCATGAATCATAAAGTGACAGACATGGCCTAGAATTGACATTTCTGAGTTCAGACCCTGGAAACACATTAGAGACAAGAAATTTGTTATTAACCTTTTTCACCAAATGTCACAAATGTGATGTCAAAATCATCACTCATGGTCACACAGGTAGGGAAAAACATGTTCATTCTCAATTCAGCATCATGAATTGTGATGTCCTAGACCTTGAATGCATATTTCAGAATTCAGAACCTGGAATTATTGCTTCCGAGGCATGAAATATTTGGCTACATTTTTGCCCAAAACAGGCAAATGAGTTGTCAAAATCATGTCTCATGGTCACAAAGGTTCAGAAATACATGTCCATTCGGAATTCAGCATCATGAATCATGAAGTGACAGTCACGGCCTAGAATTGACATTTCTGCATTTGGACCCTGGAAATACGACGATAGAGAAAAGAAATTTGTTGACAACAGTTTTGTCCAAATGTCGCAATTATGATGTCAAAAATCATCACTCATGGTCACACAGGTTGGGAAAAACATGTTCATTCTGAATTCAGCATCATGAATTGTGATGTCCTAGAAATAGAATGCACATTTCAGAATTCAGAACCTGGAATTATTACCTCCGAGGCAAGAAATTGTTTGTCTACATTTTTGCCAAAAACAGGCAAAGGAGCTGCATAAAAACACTGTCTCATGGGCACACAGGTTCGAACAACCATGTCCCTACTGAATTCAGCATCATGAATCATGAAGTGACAGTCACGGCCTAGAATTGACATTTCTGAGTTCGGACCCTGGAAGTACGACCTTAGAGACAAGAAATTTGTTGTCAACCTTTTTGCACCAAATGTCGCGAATGTGATGTCAAAATCATCACTCATGGTCACACAGGTTGGGAACAACATGTTCTTTCTGAATTCAGCGTCATGAATTGTGATGTCATAGTCCTAGAATACACATTTCAGAATTCAGAACCTGGAATTATTACCTCCGAGACAAGAAATTGGTTGTCTACATTTTTGCCCAAAACAGGCAAAGGAGTGGTTAAAACCATGTCTCATGGTCACACAGGTTCGGAAATACATGTCCATTCGGAATTCAGCTTCATGAATCATGAAGTGACATTCACGGCCATGAATTGACATTTCTGAGTTCGGACCCTGGAAATACATTAGAGACAAGAAATTTGTTGTCAACCTTTTTCCCCAAATGTCGCAATTGTGATATCAAAATCATCACTCATAAACACACAGGTTGGGAAAAACATGTCTATTCTGAATTCAGCATCATGAATCATGAAGTGACAGTCACGGCCTAGAATTGACATTTCTGAGTTCAGACCCTAGAAATACGACCTTAGAGACAAAAAGTTTGTTGTCACCGTTTTGCACCAAGTGTCGCAAATGTGATGTCAAAATCATCACTCATGGTCACACAGGTTGGGAAAAAATATTCTTTCTGAATTCAGCGTCATGAATTGTGATGTCATAGTCCTAGAATACACATTTCAGAATTCAGAATCTAGAATTATTACCTACGAGAAAAAAAATTCGTTGTCTACATTTTTGCCCAAAACAGAGAAAGGAGTTGTCAAAAACATGTCTCGTGGTCACACAGGTCTGGAAAAACATGTCCATTCTGAATTTAGCATCATGAATCATAAAGTGACTGTCACGGCCTAGAATTCACATTTCTGAGTTCAGAACCTCCGAGGCATGAAATTGATTGTCTATATTTTTGTCCAAAACAGGCCAATAGTATGTCAAAAACATGTTTCGTGGTCACAGAGGTTCAGAAAAACATGTCCATTCTGAATTCAGCATCATGAATCATGAAGTGACAGTCACGGCCTAGAATTGACATTTCTGAGTTCGGACTCTGGAAATACGACCTTATAGACAAGAAAATTGTTGTCAACCGTTTTGCACCAAGTGTCGCAAAGGTGATATCAAAATCATCACTCGTGGTAACACAGGTTGGGAAAAAAACGTTCTTTATGAATTCAGCGTCATGAATTGTGATGTCATAGTCCTAGAATGCACCTTTCAGAATACAGAACATGGAATTTTTTCCTCCAAGACAAAAAATTGGTTGTCTACTTTTTTGCCCAAAACAGGCAAAGGAGTTGTCAAAAACATATCTCGTGGTCACACAGTTTTGGAAAAACATGTCCATTCTGAATTCAGCATCATGAATCATGAAGTGACAGTCAAGGCCTAGAATTGACAGTTCTGAGTTCGGACCCTGGAAATACGATCTTAGAGACAAGAAATTTGTTGTCAACCATTTTGCACCAAGTGTCGCAAATGTGATGTCAAAATCATCACTCATGGTCACACAGGTTGGGAAAAAATATTCTTTCTGAATTCAGCGTCATGAATTGTGATGTCATAGTCCTAGAATGCACATTTCAGAATTCAGAATCTGGAATTATTACCTCCGAGACAAAAAATTCGTTGTCTACATTTTTGCCCAAAACAGGCAAAGGAGTTGTCAAAAACATGTCTCGTGGTCACACAGGTTCGGAAAAACATGTCCATTCTGAATTCAGCATCATGAATCATGGAGTGACAGTCACGGCCTAGAATTGACATTTCTGAGTTCGGACCCAGGAAATACGACCTTAGAGACAAGAAATTTGTTGTCAACCGTTTTGCACCAAGTGTCGCAAATGTGATGTCAAAATCATCACTCATGGTCACACAGGTTGGGAAAAACTTGTCTATTCCGAATTAAGCGTCATGAATTGTGATGTCATAGACCTAGAATGCACAATTCATAATTCCGAACCTGGAGTTATTAACTCCGAGTAAGAAGTTTGTTGTCTACATTTTTACCCATAATAGGGTAATGAGTTGTCAAAAACATGTCTCGAGGTCACACAGGTTCGGAAAAACATGTCCATTCTGAATTTAGCATCATGAATCATGAAGTGAATGTCACGGCCTAGAATTTACATTTCTCAGTTCAGAACCTCCGAGACAAGAAATTGATTGTCTATATTTTTGCTCAATACAGACCAATGAGATATCAAAATATGTCTCGTGGTCACAGAAGTTCGGAAAAACTTGTCCATTCTGAATTCAGCATGATGAATCATAAAGTGAGAGTCACGGCCTAGAATTGACATTTTTGAGTTCGGAACCTGGAAATACGACCTTAGAGACAAGAAATTTGTTGTCGACAGTTTTGTTCAAATATCGCAAATGTGATGTCCAAATCATGTCTCATTGTCACACAGGTGGGAAAAACATGTTCATTTTGAATTCAGCATCACGAATTCTGATTTCATTGTCCTAGAATTCACATTTCAAAATTCAGAATCTGGAATTATTACCTCCGAGGCAAGATATTTTTTGTCTACATTTTTGCCAAAAAAAGGCAAATGACTTGTAAAAGAACTGTCTCGTAGTCACACTGGTTCGGAAAAGATTGTCCATTCTGAAGTCAGCATCATGAATCATGAAGTGACATTCTCGGCCTAGACTTGACATTTCTGAGTTCGGACCTTGGAAATACATTAGAGACAAGAAATTTGTTGTCAACCGTTTTGCACCAAGTGTCGCAAATGTGATGTCAAAATCATCACTCATGGTCAAACAGGTTGGGAAAAACTTGTCTATTCTGAATTCATCATCATGAATTGTGATGTCATAGACATAGAATGCCCATTTCAGATTTCCGAACCTCGAGTTATTAACTCCGAGGCAAGAAGTTTATTCTCTACATTTTTGCCCAAAACAGGGAAATGAGTTGTCAAAAACATATCTCTTGGTCACACAGTTTGCGAAAACCATCTCCATTCTGAATTCAGCATCATAAATCATGAAGTGTCTTCACGACCTAGAATTGACATTTTGAGTTCGGACCCTGGAAATACATTAGGGACAAGAAATTTGTTGTCACCTTTTTCACCAAATGTTCCAATTGTGATGTCTAATTCATCACTCATGGTCACACAGGTTGGGAAAAACATGTTCATTCTGAATTCAGCATCACGAATTGTGATGTCATAGACCTGGAATGCATATTTCAGAATTCAAAACCTGGAATTATTACCTCCGAGGCATAAAATTGGTTGTCTACATTTTTGCCCAAAACAAGCAAATGAGTTGTCAAAAACATATTTCCTGGTCATACATTTTCGCAAAAACATGTCCATTCTGAATTGAGCATCATGAATCATGAAGTGACATTCAGGGCCTAGAATTGACATTTCTGAGTTCGGACCCTGGAAATACATTAGAGACAAGAAATTTGTTGTCAACCTTTTTCACCAAATGTCGCAATTGTGATATCAAAATCATCACTCATGGACACATAGTTTGGGAAAAACATATTCATTCTGAATTCAGCATCAAAAATCATGAAGTGACAGTCACGGCCTTGAATTGACATTTCTGAGTTCGGACCCTAGAAATACGACCTTAGAGACAAAAAATTTGTTGTCAACCATTTTGCACCAAGTGTCGCAAATGTGATGTCAAAATCATCACTCATGGTCACACAGGTTGGGAAAAACATGTTCATTCTGAATTCAGCGTCATGAATTGTGATGTCATAGTCCTAGAATGCACATTTCAGAATTCAGAATCTGGAATTATTACCTCCGAGAAAAAAATTACTTGTCTACATTTTTGCCCAAAACAGGCAAAGGAGTTG
>NW_026060304.1:2812390-2825963 GCF_024139225.1 Suncus etruscus | reverse complement strand
AGGAGTGGATCAGGATTTGATCCCTGGCATCCAATATGGTACCTTGAGTCTGCCAGGAGCGGTTTCTGAGTGCAGAGCCAGAAATAATTACTGAGCACCACTGAGTGTGGCCAAACAAACAAATAGGTAAACTTTAAAATATGTGCCACAAACAAAACTCCGTGTTCCATGGAGGCAAGATATAGATTACAGAGCTACATGATTCATTGATGGATGGAACTAGTCACTTGAAATAAGTGTTGGTGTTATAGTATTTTGTAATAAATTCTGTGTTTATATCATTGCAAATAAGGTTTCCTATATAAAAACTCGGGGCCGGAGAGATAGCATGGAGGTAAGGCGTTTGCCTTTCATGCAGGAGGTCATCGGTTCGAATCCCGGCGTCCCATATGGTCCCCCGTGCCTGCCAGGAGCAATTTCTGAGCCTGGAGCCAGGAATAACCCCTGAGCACTGCCGGGTGTGACCCAAAAACCACAAAAAAAAAAAACTGGAAAAATTCAGTTATTTCATCACATGCACTGCTTCATTCTAAGGTATGAACCAATCCAAAAGTTCATCAGATGAGTAGTTAAGTTTAGTAAGTGTTAGCATATGTACATCAGATTCATAAAAACAGAGATAAAATAAAAAATTATGGGCCGAAGAGATAGCACAACAGTAGGGCATTTGCACTGCAGGACAGACGGTGGTTTGAATCTGGCATCCCATCTGGTCCCTTGAACTTGCCAGGAGCGATTTCTGAGTGCAGAGCCAGAGTAAACCCTAAGCATCAACGGTGTGACCCAAAAACCAAAAAAAAATATTTTCTAAATTTATGTTTACTACAATTTTTTTGGTTTTTGTGTCACACCCGGCAGCACTCAGGGTAACTTTTGGCTCTACGTTCAGAAATCACCTCTGGCAGGCACATGGGATGCCGGGATTCGAACCACCGTCCAGGCCTTACCTCCATGCTATCTCTCCAGCCCCCGTTTACTGCAATTTTGATGAAATTGGTAGTATCCTGTTAGGCAAATGTGTCAAAAAGAACAGGTCATATACGCATCATTTGACAACTGGAGTACATATAAAAAGGAAACGAGGGACATCCATTAAACACATCATTGTTCTTGGAGAAAAATTTGTCCTTCCACATAATAGGAGGTTAGTGGGAGAATAAAGAGGCTGGCACAAGGAAGAGTGTGAGAATGTCTATGGGAAAGGTCAGGGGGTGTGTGATTTAACTATGTAATGGAAACATTCTTGTACCCATGTTGCATACCTAAAATGGAAAATAAATGTGGAGTAAAAAACAGGTCAGTAATGCAGCTCCAAAAGATTGCATTTCATAGGTGCATCAGTTGTGAGGGTGACAGTGCTGAGTACACAGACAGGGTGCCATGCAGGGCAGGTACAGGGGACAGAGGGCTCAGGGACCATTAATCTAAGTTCCCGTCCAGGAGCACGTATAGATGCCTATGAGTTTTTTCCCTCAAGTCCTGGGTTCCTGTTATTAAAATAATCTCTGAAATAGGCACAAGTGAAGCACATTGTGTCTGGTCTAATTTTTTCCCAATATTTAATTCTCTTGGAGAATTTAATATAAAATATATTATAGTAGATGTGGTCAGATCTGAATACTCACAACTCTCATTGTTTGGCAGTATTTCATAGGTAACAAGAGTTGTAAGAATGCTAAGTTGAGAATTTTGACTGGGTCCTCTCTGCAGGGGTAGTCTGGTCAGTGTGGAGCACTCAGGTTCCATCTGAACAGGCACCACAGTTAAGTGAAATGGCCCGGTGCAACTACGAAAATTCTGGGATTTCATGTATTCAACAAAAACCCTCTGCAATAGGCTTCCATGAGAACACTGTGCATTGTCTCCTGAGTTGCTTCCCAGTATTTTAATGTATTACAGAATGTTCGTGACAAAATAAGTTTATGACTGAGTTTATAATATCATACCTGTTCTTTGGGAAAAATGTAAGGAGCAGATGATATTTGAACTTGGAATTGGTCCAAATTTTAAACATACTGATCGCAATCTATCTCAAGCCAATTTTCTGATTTCAAGTTCCAGGCAATAAAACCCTGTGTTTTTAAGATTTGTTTTAAAAACTGCAGCTGGGGCCGGAAAGATAGCATGAAGGTAGTATTTGCTTTTCATGCAGAAGCTCATTGGTTTGAATCCTGGCATCCCATATGGTCCCCTGAGCATGCCAGGAGTGATTTCTGAGTGTGGAGCCAGGAGTAGCCCCTGAGTGCTTCCTGGTGTGACCTAAAAACCAAAAAAATAAAATAAAAATAAAAACTGCAGCTGTTACAAAATCGCTCTGAGTCTATTTTCATCAGTAAGATAATAACTCATTCTGGTTTCCCTGGTTCAATGGATTTAGTTAAGGAATCAGCAGTCAACGAACCTAGCAAAGAATATTTAAGTCACTCATTGTAGGAGAACATAATGCTCTACACACAAATCCCACATCTTCATGTTCAATAAAACAACACACTAGACAAGCCAGACAAATAGCCGGTATCTCCTCTGTAGTGGCCCTTCCAGACTGTTTCTACTGGATGGTTGTGACTGAACTCCCTTCACAACTGCTGCTGTTTTCTTGTCGCTGAACCTACTGCTCTGGTCTTAATAGAGTGTATAATCTAAAGCAAGTGCGTGGCACAAAGGATCATTCTGGTGTCACCTCACAGCTCTCCTGGACTGGCAGCTTTTCATTCCTGAGAGGAGATGTGAATGTGGCAGTGCTGGGAACTCAAACGGGCAGGGCAGCCTTGGGCAGCAGGGGCGCTCAGTTTCAGAAGTCCAGGCTGTAGGGTAGAAGTAGGTTCAGTGTCTCACAATTTCGCTGAGTTGAAATTTATGTTTTAGTTGTAAATGTGAAAGATAATGTCATACCCCAAGATTTAGCACTGCTGTATGTGCATATATTTATGCTCAAATTATTAATCAGAAGAGAGGAATAGACATAAAATTATCAAATATATCAATGAGATATAATTAACGTAAAAGTCAATTTGGTAAAAAAAAAAAAAGGCAATTTGGTAATAATATGCAGGGATAATAGTCAGGTGGGCCAGAAGGACCAGCCCATGATATGAATCTTCTCACAATGAACAGTGAAAAAAACAGAATGCCTGTTCTAGAAACACAGGGAGATAGGGAGAAATATAGGGAGTATGGGTCACAGGAAAGTTGCACTGGAGAAGGAGGTGAACATTCTATTAGAGAAGCCCAACGAATGAGGATGCTTAAATAAAAAATTAAAATACAAGAAATAAGTTCAGTAAAATCTGGTTGAATTTGGCAATATGGCTTGGTGAAATTCACATTATTTTAGGTAATATATCAGCTAACAGAATGCAAGAGTTTGGGAGGAATGTGGTGAGCTTGGCAAAATGCACATAAGCTTTGTGCTTTGTGCTGGTTCCCTTACGAGTAGTTTATAAAACAGCAAACAAAAAGTATTTCTGAGTGTCCAAAGAGAAATCAAATAAGGGAGAGTATTTGCCTTGTAACTGTCTGATTCGAGTCCAATTTAAGGCATCCCTTGAGCCCACCATAAGTGATTACTAAAGCATAGAGTCAAGAGGGAATCCAAGTACCGTTCCTGAGTGAACCTGAAAATAAAACTGAGAAAAGAAAAACACTAATTGAGGAATTGCAAAAACCACACAATGATCCAAGAATAGATTCCAGAAGTAAAGGAAAAACACAAAGAGGTTTGAGAGGGGCACCTGAAAATGGGGCTGTGCAGCCACACTGAGAGCAGACAGGGAGTAAAGACACAGAAAGTCGGGATCTGTTCTTACAGCCACAGACAGGGAACCAGAAAGAACAAACGCAAAACTCTGAAGCTCCAGATCATCTGGGACTCAGCATCAAGGGCAGTGAATGGAAGCCCAATGGCCCAACTCCAGAGGCCCCACCTCACACAGGTCCACAATGTTCCACACCCAATCCTTGACTTGAGCCCAGGAGCATTATCCCACACTCCCCTGCAAACAGGCCTCTCAGCAGCCTCTCCAGGTTTCCCTCTTCCAACCAGCAGATCACCCCAGGTTTCACCCCACAATGCCCTGCCCAGGATTATATTTTTGTGTTAGAATATGGGGAGAGGACTGAAAGCTATGCATGAATCTGGATCTCTACTGAAAGTCATCAAACCATGGAACAGATAATCTCTGCTCACCATATGCATGATGGCTATTGCACAGACAATATTGGTTGAAATGACACAACGATAATGGCTGACCCAGGACCAACAGTGGTTCAAATCACAGCATTCCATTTGGTCCTCTATGCTTGCCAGGAGCAATTTCTTAGCAGAGAGTCAGGAGTCAGCTCTGAGTGCTGCTGGGTGTGGTCAAAACACAAAAACCTAAACAAACAAGTAAACGAAAAACCACAACCTAAAGCCGGACAATTAACCAACTCAAAGAACTCTTTTGGAGAAATTAAAGAATCAATACAAATGAAACTGAAGAACTGAACATCATGTCAGCAAACCACAAGGCTAGAATTACAAGGTAGCAAATTGCATCGACAAACTTGAAGACAAATTATAAGCCGGAGTTGATTAAGAAATCAATAAAGCAAGGAGACAGCCAGAGCGAGAACAAAATGGTAGTGCATTTGCCCTGCAGGTAGCCAATTCAGGAGATGGTGGTTTGATTTCCGACATTCCATATGATCCCCAATATTTGCCAGGAGAAATTCTGATTACAGAACATAGAGCCAGAAATATACGTAAGACTTCACTCACAAACCAAGAGAAAAATATGAATAGAAATGTGAAAACAGTGAGAGATTTCTGCATGCCATTATTGCCAGTAGACAAATCCATTAGGGAAAACACTTGCAAAGATATAAAGAGCTCTACATGACCCAGTAGAAAAACTAGTTCTAATGGATCTGTTCAGGCAGTGCCCTTCATCCTCAAAAATCTGCATGCACATGGTACCTTCTCTAGAATAGACCACAATTTAGGACACAAGTCTGCCTTACCTGAACTCACAAAGATAAGAATTATAACATACACCCTGTCAGACACAAGGTTGACTGTAGTGAAAATCTAACACCAAGAGAGTAAACATGCTGCTCAAAAACAGATGGATTGAACAGGAAATAGAAAAATGAGATTCCTTGAGTCAATTTGTAATAAAGAAAACAATTTGCCAAATTCTATGAGACACTGCAAAAGCAGTAATTAGGAGTAAACTCATAGTAACATAGGCCTACAAAAGGTGTCCAAAGAAAGAAAAAAGCCAAAATCTAGAACAAAATGGGTCACCTTATGTTTCCCAAAAATATTTCTGAAATGTTTCAGAAAGAAAATCAAAAACAGAACAAAACAAAAATGTTTCTGAAAATAAGACCTACTTATAGGATTCCTTCTAGATGAAATATAAGGCATCCCCAGAAAATAAGCCCCAATAGGCTTTCTCTTGGAATGGAAATTAATACACCATAAATTGGTTGTGAGGGCCACACTGCCTGGGCTCTTGCAACCAGTGACATGATGGAGAGTCCTGATGCTCTACCTTATATAAATAACACATTTTGCTTTTATCATTTAACAGTATTTGTACACCGTATTCTTGGTGTAAAAATAAGACATCTCCTGAAAATAAGACTTAGCACATTATTGGGAGAAAAATTAAGATACTGTCTTATTTTCGGGGAAAGGGGGCTATCTAAAGACCAAGAACAAGGAACCAAAGAGAAGCTGAAACAAAAAGTTAAAAAATTAGTAGGGCCGGGCCCGGAGAGATAGCAGAGCGGTGTTTGCCCTGCAAGCAGCCGATCCAGGACCAAAGGTGTTTGGTTCGAATCCTGGTGTCCCATATGGTCCCCTGTGCCTGCCAGGAGCTATTTCTGAGCAGACAGCCAGGAGTAACCCCTGAGCACCGCCGGGTGTGGCCCAAAAACCAAAAAAAAAATTAGTAGGGCCGGTGCTATAGCACAGTGGTAGGATATACTAAACACACCTGGGTTCAATCCCCACAACTGATATGGTCTCCAGAACCTGCCAGGAACAATTTCTGAGCACAAAACTAGAAGTAAACCCTGAGCACCATCGGCTGTGACCCAGAAAGCAAACCAAACCAAATAAAAAAAAACAGAGCAGAAATGAACAATATAGAACAAAAAAGTGAAATATTGATGACACCAGGAAATTTTTGTTTGCTTGATTTTGGGTTACATCTCACAGCACTCAGGGGTACTCCTGGCTCAATGCTTAGAAATGGGATTCTGGCAGGCTCAAGGCACCATGAAGGATGCCAGGTTTCTATCCACAGCCCTTGTACACAAGGCAAATGCCCTTCTATCTATACAGACCCATGGGGATGGGTTTTTGACAAATGATAAACAAGATAGACAAAGTGCTGGCAAGACTCACAAGGAAAAAAGGGAAAATAATCAAATAAATTAGATCAGAAATGAAAGAGAAGAGATTACTACAGAATCTCAAAGAAATCCAAGACATCTTGAGAGCTTATTTTGAACAATG
Organism: Suncus etruscus; assembly: GCF_024139225.1. Taxonomy (NCBI): domain Eukaryota; kingdom Metazoa; phylum Chordata; class Mammalia; order Eulipotyphla; family Soricidae; genus Suncus; species Suncus etruscus. The sequence continues at coordinate 2,819,455 of NW_026060304.1, read as the reverse complement.
GAGCTCAGTTAAGCTAGATAAACAAAAAGAAACAAACAGATTTCTAGAAAAATATTTCCACCGCATTCTGAAGAAGGAGGAAGTAGAAAACCTAAGCAGTCCTATCACATGAAAGAAATAGGCCTATCACATGAAAGGGTGGGAGGAGGGACACTTGTTATATAGGTGATGGGAATGTTGAACTTGTGAAGGGTTTATATATATATAATATATATATAGTTATCCAAAAAATAGGACATTATCCTCTCAAAACAAAAACGAAAGCAAAAACAAAAAAACTACCCCATGGGGGCCAGAATAATAGTAAAAATGTAATGCGTTTGCCTTGCATACGCCAAATACAGTATAGACCCTGGTTTGAATCCCGGAATCCCATATAGTCCCATAAGGCTGCCAAAAGCGAATTCAGACTGCAGAGCTAGGAGTAAACTCATGAGGGACCAGAGAGATTGCATGAAGGTAGGATGTTTGCCTTGCATGCAGAAGGATGGTGGTTCGAATCCCGGAATCCCATATGGTCCCCCGAGCTTGCCAGGAGTGGTTTCTGAGCATACAACCAGGACCCCTGAGCACTTCCAACTGTGAAAAAAATGTCCAAAATAATAGAAAACAAAGAAAAGAATAACCGCTGAGCTCTGCCCGAGGTGACCCCAAAACAAAATTAAACAAAAAAACTCCTCATGGCTGGTCTGAGTGCAGTTGTGTTTACACTTAATTGATCACAGCCAGTTACAGATTTCTCTATTCCTTCTCCACTCCCACTGCTTCACTAGACTAGCCTAAAAGAAAACAAAAACAAAACTCCTCAGGAATTGGGCTGGAGTGTTGGAGCAAGGAATACGGCGTTTACCTTGCAGGCAGCTGACCTAGGATGGACCACTGTTTGATAGCCCCGTATCCCACGTGGTCCCACAAGCAAGGAGCGATTTATGAGTGTGTAGCCAGGAGTAATCTGTGAGCATCACCAGGTGTGGCCCAAAAACCAAAAGACAACGAAACAAAAATCTTCCCAGAAATACAATTCCAGGATGAGACAATTTACAGGAAAGTTTTATTGAATATCCAGAGAAAGTTACGGCCACTTAGACTCTTCCAAATATCGAAAATAGAGATTCATCAAGTACTTTGTGAGTGTCACACTCATTCCCAAAGTTTACAAAGATACTACCAAGAAAAATCTTCAGTCCACTCTCAGCAAACTTAATCTGACAACACATCCAACAGATTATACGTAGTGTCCATGTATAATCAATCCAAAACAAGAGGTGTTGTAGACATATTAAGATTAAGATGCTTAAGTATTCTTAGATAGATCACTCGTTGGACTTTCCAGCTTCCAAACATTCTGTACCTGTTTCTGTGGACAAAAGCATAAGAACATCATTACGGAGCTCTAAAAAGAGCAGTTGAACTACTTGAACTTCTGTTTTGCTGTATCCAGGCTGAAGATCTCTATGATGTACAAAGATGTTTTGTTTCTTGTCTTTTGCTCAGTTACTTCTCCTCGCTATGCTTTGGAGCTAATGGTGTTTGAGAAAACTGCCGTGCAGAACATTGTGTTTCTTAGTGCAGTTATTCTAAATACCACATATAAAAGATTCGTTCTGTATTTATCCTTCCTCTGGCTTACTTCATTAAGTATACCTTCTAGTTCCATCCTATTGCTGCAACTTGCATGAACGAACCATTTCTTACAGATCTGTAGTACTCCATTCTACTTATGTACACAGCATCATGACCCACTGGACTGTTTTTAGACACCTAAGTAGATTCCAAGTCTTAGCTATTGTACTGAGTGCTACTATGAGGAGAAGTGTACATACATCCTTTTGGATGACTTTTTATTCTGGGCATAGATACACAAAAGAGGGATTTCTGAGTCCTATAGAAGTTCCATTTTGAGTTTAGTAGGAAACATCCATCCTGTTTTCCAGCTAGGTGGATCAGGTAGCATTTGCATCGGCAGTGGATGAGAGTACCTTTTGTCTCAGTATTATTGCAAAAATGTCCTTCATTTCTCTTAAAACCCATAGATGAGTGAGACAATTCTGCGTCTATCTCTCTCCCTCTGACTTATTTCACTTAGCATAATAAATTCCGTGTACATCCACCTATAGGAAAATTTCATGACTTCATCTCTCCTGACGGCTGCATAGTATTCCATTTTATATATGTACCACAGTTTCTTTAGCCATTCGTCTGTTGAAGGGCATCTTGGTTGTTTCCAGAGTCTTGCTATGGTAAATAGTGCTGCAATGAATATAGGTATAAGGAAGGGACTTTTGTATTGTATTTCTGTGTTCCTAGGGTATAATCCTAGGAGTGGTATAGGTGGATTGTATGGGAGCTCAATTTTCAGTTTTTGGAGGAATCTCCATATCGCTGTCATTAAAGGTTGGGCTAGAAGGCATTCCCACCAGCAGTGAAAAAGAGTTCCTTTCTTTCCACCTCCCCATCACCACTGCTTGTTTTTCTGCTTTGTGATGTGTGCCAATCTCTGTGGTGTAAGGTGGTACCTCATAGTTGTTTTGATTTGCATCTCCTGAACGATTAGTGATGTGAAGCATCTTTTCATGTACCTTTTGACCATTTGCAATTCTTCCTTTACAAAGTGTCTGTTCATTTGTTCTCCCCAATATTTGATGGGGTTAGATTTTTTTCTTGTAAAGTTCTGTAAGTACCTTGTATATTGTGGGTATTAGTCCTTTATCTGATGGGTATTGGGTGAATAATTTCCCCCACTCAGTGGGTGGCTTTTGTATTCTGGGCACTATCTCCTTTGAGATACAGGAGCTTCTGAGCTTAATGCAGTTCCATCTGTTTATCTGTGCTTCCACTTGTTTAGAGATTGCTGTTTTGTCCTTAGAGATGGCTTTAGTGTCAATGTCAGGGAGTGTTTTACCTACATGTTGTTCTATATACCATATATTTTCAGATCTGATATCGAGGTCCTTAATCCATTTGGATTTAACCTTTGTACATGGTGTTAGCTGGAGGTCTGAGTTCACATTTTTGCTTGTTTTGTTTTGTTTTGTTTGGGGGGGTTCACACCCGGCAGCACTCAGGGTATTAGCACACCTGGCTCTACGCTTAGAAATTGCCCCTAGCAGGCACAGGGAACCATATTGGATGCTGGGATTCACACCACCATCCTTCTTCATGCAAGACAAACGCTTTACCTTCATGCTATCTCTCCGGTCCCATGAGTTCACTTATTTTTACATTGTATGGGGACCCAAGGGACAGGAGACAAATTTACTTTTAAGTTGATGACATTTTATAAGGACAGGCTCTGGTATGCAAGGTGTCCTTAAAGAGCAGGAGAGCAGTACAATGGGAAAACAGACCTTAAATTTACGATTTAAAAGACTTTTATTCAGGTGAGAAAGAACTCTGCTGGAGGGCAGTGAAACCAGAATTAGAGAAGTTTTTGGCTTAGCAAAAGGCAGGTTTTTCAAGATACCAGGAGGAGAGACAGGCATATTCATGATGTTTAAGTAGTAGCCGCAAAATAGATTTTTTGGGGAACGGAAATAATTGTTTACCATCATAGAGCTAGACTTAGAAGAACAAGCTGTTGTCACCAGGTTATGCGAACTAGCCAGCAGGGGACTTTTGGAGGGCTTTTGGTAGTGACATTTCTTTGTCTGTAGGAGAACTAAGGCTGGATTTCTATAGTGGCCAAATAGAGAAGGATGTAATGTTACAGCCATGTTGGAATTACCGCCAATGATCCACGCAAAGGGTCAAATGATTGACTTCGCTAAGACGGCCTTTTGTCAAATAATTCTTTTAGAAGAGGAAAGCCCTGCACCAGGGAAGGAAAAGACCACGTCTGGTGCGTGCTTTCCACAGATGGGATGTAACAATACACCTTTTTTTGTATCACACCTGGCAGCATTCAGGGGCAATTCCTGGCTGTGAGCTCAGAAATAGCTCCGTGCAGGCTCAGGGGACCAAATGGGAAGCCAATATCCGAATTACTGTCCTGCATGCGAGGCAAACGCCTAACGTCCATGTTATTTTTAGGCTCCACTGTCCAATTAGAAGGTAAAGAAATAAACAGTACCAAAAGAAATAAAAGTTCTTAATCTGATCCTAGCAAGGTAGGATTCAGAAGCTGTAATACACATAGCTAAATAGGTAAAAATCGTAAGAGGACTAGAGTATAATTATATACTATGAGAATTTAAATATAGGCTGGTTACTGTAACATATAATGATTGAGAATGCATCTTGACACTGAGGAATTAGAACAAATGAGTAAATGAGTTCACTTTTTTGCAAGTGGCTAACCAGTTGTGCCAACACCACTTGAAGAAGCTTTCCTTGCTCTACTTAGGATTTCTTGCTCCTTTATCGAAAACTAGGTGGAACTAGAGGAACATTCTCTGAGTACTCTCGCCTATTCCACTGATCTGAGGGTCTGTCTTTATTCCAATACCATGCTGTTTTGATAACTATTGCTTTGTAATACAGCTTAAAATGGGGAAAGTAATGCCTCCCATATTCCTTTTCCCAAAGAGTTTTTTAGCTAATCGAGGGTGTTTATTGTTCCAACTGAATTTCAGAAGTGTCTGATCCACTTCTTTGAAGAATGTCATGGGTATCTTTAGAGGAATTGCGTTAAATCTGTACAATGCTTTTAGGAGTATTGCCATTTTAATGATGTTGATCCTGCCAATCCATGAGCAGTGTATGTGTTTCCATTTCCACGTTTCCTCTCTTATGTCTTGGAGCAGTGTTTTATAGTTTTCTTTGTATAGATCCTTTACATCTTTAGTCAGGTTGACTCCAAGATATTTGAGTTTGTGTGGCAGTAATATCAATGGGGTTGTTTTCTTAATGTTCATTTCTTCCCTATCATTATTGGTGTATAAAAAGGCCATTGATTTCTGTGTGCTAATTTTGTAGTCTTCTACATTTTCTATGTGAATCTATTGTTTCTAGAAGCTTTTTGGTAGAGTCTTTAGAGTTTTCAAAATAGAGTATCATGTCATCTGCAAACAGTGAGAGCTTGGCTTCTTCCTTTCCTGTCTGGATTCCCTAGATATGTTTTCTTGGTTAATCACTATTAAAAGTACTTCCAGTACTATGTTGAATTGGAATGGTGAGAGAGGACAGCCTTGTCTTGTACCCGAATTTAGAGGAAAGGCTTTTAGTATTTCTCCATTGACGATAATATTTGCCATTGGCTTGTGGTAGATGGCCTTAACCATATTGAGAAAGGTTCCTTTCATTCACATCTTGCTGAGAATTTTCATCAAGAAAGGTTGTTGGACCTTATCAAATAATCTCTCTCTGCATCTATTGATATGATCATGTGATTTTTATTTTTATTGTTGTTGATGTTGTGTATTATATTGATAGATTTCGGATGTTAAACCATCCCTACATTCCTGGAACGAAACAAACTTGATCGTAGTGAATGATCTTCTTGATGAGGCATTGGATCCTGTTTACCAGGATTTTTTTGAGTTTTTACTTTATATTCCATGACTGTTAATGTATCCAGTTGGCAATAATCTGGAAAGAATAAACATTTTTCTGAGAAAAAATTGCACAAAAAAGAATGAAGGAGTTTCCAAAAATTAGTCAGAAAATGTTAAAACGAAAGAGCACTTTAAAATATCTTTAGAAGCACCCAAAAAATTCTAGAAGGAGCAGGTTTGGCAGAATGTACTAGAGAAAGAATTGAACAAGAACATGGAAGAGAATCTCTGTCATCCCTCTCTCTGGGGGGGGGGTGTCTGTGGAGATGTTCTCAACCCCAGCCAATGGGGTTTTATTATTTTTATTTGTTATTTAATTATTTATTTATTTGTTTTATTGGGGCCACACCCAGCAGCACTCAGGGATATTGTGTGGTGCTTGTCTTTATTGCTGTAGTGCTCAGAAATAGCTCTTGACAGGGTCAAGATATATATATATATATATATATATATAATGCTGGGATTCTAACCACCATCTGTTGTGGGTTGACTGCGTGCAAAGCTAATGTCCTACCACCGTGCTTTCTCATAGTCCCTGTGGTTTGGGACACAAAATGCCTCCATGATCCAGGTTTCATAAGAGCTTTTATTGTCCAGTAGGGGGGCAAGGGACAAGTGGTTTGTTCTCTTTCATTCGTCCCTTCTTCTCTCCTTCCTTCTTCCCTGTTTCCTACTTTCTTCATTTGTTCTGTCCTTGTCTCCTTTTCCTTTATTCTTTTCCCTTCTTTCTTTCCTCCCACCATCATTCATCACCCCCCTTTTTTTGCTCAATTCAGTTATTACCTTTTTCCTTTCTTCCCTTCCTCTACCGCTCCTTCTTTCTCTTATTACAATCCTCCTTGCTTTTTCCATGCATTTCCTCTTTTATCTCTTTCTTCATTCTAGTCTTCTTGCTTCTCTCCTTTTTCCATATCTCCTTGCTCCTTTTCTTCACACTTCCTCTTTCCCTCCTGCCTTCCCATTCTTCCGATTTATTATATGGTTCACTCTGTTTATTTTTCTATTGTCTTTATTCTCTTTTTAAATAATTTTTATTGATATGCATGTGAATTACAAGTCTTTCACAGTTATATTTAGGGTTCATAGTAACAGTAAATTAGACAGTTCTTCACCACCAGTGTTGACCTTCCTTCTCCCCTGTCTCTAGCATGCACCCCATACTTCCCTTTTTGCCCCCTGGACTGCTAGTATAACTGGTCCCCTTTGATATAACTTGCTGTAGATCTTGATTCTGTTGTCGTTGACTTTGGGTTTTGTATTTAGGCTTCATCATTATTTGTTTCCACTCAGTGCTAATGTGCTATTTGCTCCTGGTACCATCCACTTTCTTTTTCCCCTAAACTTATGAGGCAGAAAAAGATGATTCAAGCTCTGTGTTTCTGTTGGGAGAAAAAGCTGGGAGAAATCCATCTAGGAGCTATCAATATCAATTTAAACAGTTCCTTTCTTACCACATCCCTGCCAACATATATTAGACCCATTATTTTTGGGTGTGTACCATCTTCACTGGTGTTTGGTGGTACTTCATTGTTGTTTGGATTTTGATTTTCCAAATGATGTGATGTGATGTGTG